>NC_140276.1:16584159-16596659 GCF_964030765.1 Micromesistius poutassou | reverse complement strand
ATATATATATGTATATATATAGGCCTACATATATTTGGCAGACAGAAGTTTTGATATTTGTTTTTGCACAAAGATATTGGTTGGAAGGGTTAATAATTGACTGGCAGTCCAGGATTTTACACGGCTGAGATGAAAAGTAAAAGGAGACAAAAAACAATGGGGAAGCGTCTTGTGTTTAACTAGCTATTGTCACGGCTGTCAATCCACTTCCGCCGCGATCATCCCTAAAGATGCCATTAATTAATTCTCTATCAGCCATTCTTACAATGATCCAGGTGCTCCCAGGCTGATTCAAGAGAGTCTGGTAGTCTTTCACACGCACCGTTCTCTATTCTAATACATATTTTAGGTTGGGATACTAAGTCTACTTTTGACAGAGAGCATATTGTTAGTACAAGGGAATTCCTATCAAGCTTTCTTCTCCCTTGACAAAACAATCACTCTTTTTCCTCTTAGATTGTACACAGGCTGGCGAAACGTTTGAAGACTTGCCAGCCTGCTTTCATAATTCCAGCCCATGGGCTGCTTCCTTTGATGCAATAAAACATTTTCTAACTATTGTTTTAACAGAGCCAAGCCAAGTGAGAATTATGAAACTACTGGATAATATGAATGCTTCTTGAAAACAGGCAAACGCTTTGGCTATTTTATTTGTATTCAATTTGTATTAGTAATAATGTATTATTACTGAGGATGGTTTGGAATGTAATGCGATTCAGATTTTATAGAAGATCAAATTGTAGTTAAATAAATCAAAATAAATCAAAAAAACACTTAGCTTTAGCAATTATAGATAATCACTGAATTAATAAGTAATTGTTTTCGAGGAGATCCTACCCCAATTAGATTATTTAGAATGAAAGGAGATAAATACTAGAATAAATTCAATAAATACACACATTTTCATGGTTCCTTAGGATCAGAGAATTGTGTGTGTGTGTGTGTGTGTGTGTGTGTGTGTGTGTGTGTGTGTGTGTGTGTGCCTGGGTGTGCGGATCTGTATGTGTGTGTGTGTGTGTGTGTGTGTGTGTGTGTGTGTGTGTGTGTGTGCAAGTGCATGTATTTGTGATTATCTGAGTATGTGTGTGTGCGTGTGTGTGTGTGTGTGTGTGCGCGCATGCACAAGCTTGTGCGTGTGTGTGTGTGTGTGCCTGGGTGTGCGGATCTGTATGTGTGTGTGTGTGTGTGTGTGTGTGTGTGTGTGTGTGCAAGTGCATGTATTTGTGATTATCTGAGTATGTGTGTGTGTATGCGTGTGTGTGTGTGTGTGTGTGTGTGTGTGCGAGTGTGTGCGTGCATGCACAAGCGTGTGCGTGTGTGTGTGTGTGTGTGTGTGTGTGTGTGTGTGTGTGTGTGTGTGTGTGTGTGCTTGCAAATGAGTGCCAGTCAAGTGTTTGGGTGTATGCGTTAAGGAGACACTCACAATGTTGTTGTGTTCAGGCAGTAGGTTGTTGCTAAGCAGCTCGTCTCCCGGATTGAAGGGGGGGGGTCTGGAGGGCGGGGGCGGGGTGTTCTCCACCCCCTGGGGGCCGGGGAGGCCCAGGGAGCTGATGGAGTTACCTGAGGAACAGCAGAAGAAGGAGAAGAAGAAGAAGAAAAAAAAAGATAAGATAAGAAAAGATGGAGAAGAATGATATAATAGAATGATATAATAATAAAATGATATAATAATAAAACAGTGATAATATATAATAAAATAATATAAAGTGTCTGCAACCTCCCTCTCGATTTCACCAAGATGGTCTCAGTGTGTGTGTGTGTGTGTGTGTGTGTGTGTGTGTGCGTGCGCGTGTGTGTGTGTGTGTGTGTGTGACTGTGTTTGTGCATGTTTGCACATGCAGCCTCCCCTTCTGCCGTTGTGGAGAAGCAAACGAACACATCCATTTGGCAGGTTTATTGCTTGGCCTGTCACTAGCTTGATGAATCACCTAGCTTTATGGCGGTCGCATTGACGGATGGAACCACACTGTGGTCTTTCTGGGATGTGGGTTCAACATGCATCAACAAGCTTATTGACAGGTATTTTGATTGAATAAGGTTTTGGCTTGAGGACGGTATTTCACACCTGTAGGACACACTGTGTGTGTGTGTGTGTGTGTGTGTGTGTGTGTGTGTGTGTGTGTGTGTGTGTTCCACTAATATTTAGTGCATTGTTCTCAGTCTACAGCGAAACTGAAGATAAAAAAGCATCAAGTTGAGAGTTCCAGGGGTGTCAATAATGTGCAGCCAAATGAATGAATGACATTTTGAATGTGGCTGACCCAATACATAACACAACCGCTTGGTGGATAAGTTGTAAAATAAAATAGGGCAGTGGCAAAAGTTGTGGTCGGGGTGGGGGGGGGGACACTCACTGAGGCAGGGGTTGTGGCCCGGGGTGGGTGGGACACTCACTGAGGCAGGGGTCGTGGTCGGGCTGGGGGGGGCTACTCACTGAGGCAGGGGTTGTGGTCGGGGTGGGGGGGGCTACTCACTGAGGCAGGGGTTGTGATCGGGGTGGGGGGGGCTACTCACTGAGGCAGGGGTTGTGGTCGGGGTGGGGGGGGCTACTCACTGAGGCAGGGGTTGTGGGTAAACATGCGCTGGAGTCGGAGGCAGTCTTGCCACTGGTTTCCGCTGCCTTCACAGTTGCACCACAGCGACACATCGGCTGAGCTGTTGCTGATGTAGTTTGGGGTCATGATGGTGCCTGTGGGCGAGGAGAAATACAGACCTCATGAGCAGGATAATTAACCAACACGCAAAGCTGTGGGCCTGTGTGGTGAAAGACTAAAGAATGAAGGAGGATATGAGGCCTGTGTGGAGGGATATGGCTCTGATTATTCAGGCTTTTTTTTATTTTACAGATGGCCTAACTGCAGCTTTCTGATGATAATTCCATGTTGTCTTTATCGCAAGTTTTTCTTTCTACATTTGTACAATTCTGCTGCTCCTACCCTTCTCTGTATTCTCAGTAGAGTAGCACTGGTGTCCCCATGCTAACACAATCCTGCAAAAGCACTTTCCCACTTTCATGCAAATCATGTTCTTTTATTAAGGTTGTGCTTGTTAAACCCAATAAAACAAAACAACTCTTTTCAATCTGATTCCAGCTTGGAATCAAGTTTGTGGATAAAATAAAGTAATCAACTTGATTCATTTCCCATTCTGTTGCTCTCCATAGATTCAGGGCTGCTGGTTCATCTTGAAATAAGCCAGTACAATATTACTCATCGATTGTCTCAGCAGGACGTGTGTGTGACTTGTAGGTGATGGTGGGTCTTTAAATAAATATGTGCCCTATGGAAAAATCATCCATCATTGTCTGCAAGAGCAGAGAGCATCCCTCTATCCTACATCCCTCCTCCATCCCTCCTCCATCTATCTTCCTTCTATCCTCGTGCCCTCTTCCATCCCTCCTCCCTCTATCCTCCCTCCCTCCTCCCTCTATCCTCCATCCCTCCTCCATCCTTCCTCCCTCTAATCTCCATCCCTCCTCCCTTTATCCTCCATCCCTCCTCCCTCTATCCTCCCTCTATCCTCCATCCCTCCTCCCTCTATCCTCCCTCTATCCTCCATCCCTCTTCCCTCTATCCTCCATCCCTCATCCCTCTATCCTCCATCCCTCATCCCTCTATCCTCTATGCCTCATCCCTCTATCCTCCCTCTAATCTCCATCCCTCCTCCCTCTATCCTCCATCCCTCATCCCTCTATCCTCCCTCTAATCTCCATCCCTCCTCCATCCCTCCTCCCTTTATCCTCCATCCCTCCTCCCTCTATCCTCCCTCTATCCTCCATCCCTCATCCCTCTATCCTCTATCCCCCTCCATCCATTTCATCATTTAAATATGCATGCGTGCCAACCTGCTCCACACATCACATGATTCAAACAGAACATAATTTGTCTGTCTCTCCAGCCCTCCTAGCACCCAGCCCTCCTAGCACCCAGCCCTCCTAGCACCCAGCCCTCCAAGCACCCGGCCCCCCAAGCACCCAGCTCTCCCAGGCCTGGGCGGGGGGTCCTACCGATGAGCCCAGCGTAGGCCCGGAGGCAGAAGCCGGAGGCGGTGTCCCTCACGCAACCAGAGGAGGACATCAAGGACGCCTGGCAGTTGTGGAGAAAATCAGCCAGTCTGGATCTGAGAAGAAACACACGTCAGAGCGTTTCACAGCGGTACTGCCCCTTCACACATTAGTGTGACCGTGTGTGTGTGTGTGTGTGTGTGTGTGTGTGTGTGTGTGTGTGTGTGTGTGTGTGTGTGTGTGTGTGTGTGTGTGTATGTGAGTGTGTGTGTGTGTGTGTGTGTGTGTGTATGTGTGTGTGTGTGTGTGTGTGTGTGTGTGTGTGTGTGTGTGTATGTGTGTGTGTGTGTGTGTGTGTGTGTGTGTGTGTGTGTGTGTGTGTGTGTGTGTCGGGGTCGGTGTGTGTGTCTGTGTTTGTGTGAGTGAGTGTATGTGTGTGTTTTGATCCCAAGATTAATTGTGAATTGGGAAGATAGAGATAGAACAAAACTAATCTAAAATAATAATATAACAATTTAAATAAAAAATAGAGAAAGAGAGAGTACGAGTAACAGAGTAAGAATCTAAAATATTTTAACGTGAAATATAAAAAAACAATGCACGCATAAACACAGACAAAACCTACCTAAACCATGAAATACATGTCATGTGACGAAGTGGCTCAAAGGGCGGATATTCCCCAGCATCACCATGATGATGGGGAGCATGGGCCCCCAGTATAATCACGATGGGCCCCCAGTATCATCATGATGATGGGGAGCATGGGCCCCCAGTATCATCACGATGGGCCCCCAGTATCATCATGATGATGGGGAGCATGGGCCCCCAGTATCATCATGATGGGCCCCCAGTATCATCATGATGATGGGGAGCATGGGCCCCCAGTATCATCACGATGGGCCCCCAGTATCATCATGATGATGGGGAGCATGGGCCCCCAGTATCATCACGATGGGCCCCCAGTATCATCATGATGATGGGGAGCATGGGCCCCCAGTATCATCACGATGGGCCCCCAGTATCATCATGATGGGCCCCCAGTATCACCATGATGGGCCCCCAGTATCATCATGATGGGCCCCCAGTATCACCATGATGGGCCCCCAGTATCACCATGATGGGCCCCCAGTATCATCATGATGGGCCCCCAGTATCATCATGATGGGCCCCCAGTATCATCACGATGGGCCCCCAGTATCACCACGATGGGCCCCCAGGCGTCTTGGCGTACCTGCACAGGTCGTCCCTGCGGCAGAAGCTCTGCAGGTGGAGGCAGTTGGGCGGGGGGCCGTCCTTCTCCCGGTACGAGCAGGACGGGACGATGGTCTTCCTGCGCCGCTCCCCGCACAGCGGCTCGCTGCAGGGGCAGAAGAGCACGCCGAGGCTGTACTCCTCCGGCACGCGCTCCAGGAAGCGGCGCAGCGCGCGGTGGCACTTCTGCCGGTTGCAGCGGTCCGTGCCGCTGGGCCTCTTGGTGCAGGCCAGGACGTACTCGGAGCGCAGGGCGCCGCACTTCTCGAACAGCCCGCAGTCCTGCGCCGCCTTCAGGCAGGGGTTCAGACCGTCCTGGGGCAGCGAGGAGGAGGCTGGGCCGCACGGAGGGGGGAGATAAAGGAATAGGAATAGCCACCGTTATGATTATTGGAATGATAAAAAGAAAGTCATGCAGCGAAGAGAGGAGAGGAAATCAAGAGGAAGGGGAAATTAAAAAGACGAGGCAAGGCAAACGGTAGGATGAAAATGAGTGGATAGAGAGAATCAGAGAGAGAATTAGGAGGAGAGGTAAAGTAAACGGCAGGCTTGGCACATAGAGCTCCCTAAGCCTGGCTAAGATATGGATTGAGAGTCACAATCTATTGCTCCACTTATTGCATTGATAGAGGAATTGATTTGAGTGTTTGCAGACAACGGGGCAAAAGTTGAGTCACTTGAGTGAGGCTTCACTGAAATAATGCATTTTGGTGTGAGATAAATGCAAGATTAGAGATAGTCCTTTACATACCAGCTGGTCATTTAGGTCACTTATTAACTTTGAAATCCTCAAGAAATCCCTCTCACAAATTGTACGAGGAGGATTCCTAACGGCTTATCACCTTTTTACTTGAGTTTGTTCTCAATGTATGTTTTATTGGATACGTGTGTGTGTGTGTGTGTGTGTGTGTGTGTGTGTGTGTGTGAGTAAGTGTGTGTGTGGGTGTGTGTGTGTCTCTCTCTCTAAATAGCTTACCTGCTATTAAGGAAGCCATGTGAGTGTCCATGGGCATCATTTCATACGGAGACACCTCCATTTCATCTTCCCCTGTAGAACAGAAGAAACACACAACCATTGAAAGTTTGTTTGAAAAGCCAGAGGGTGGTGTGGATGCGGTTTGTATTTGGACGACCTAGAGCAACATGTTATGTTCAGATCATTTGTCATTTGTTCGGACAGCATGATAATCAAAATGACAAAAGAGTACCTGAACCCAAACGGAAATACACAACCAATAATTACACATCTCTGATACAATAGGTTCCCTCTGCAAACCATCACACTAACATGCAAAGTAAAGAGAGAGCGGTACGGACATTAACATCTTGTCTCGCCGTGATACTTGGCGTGATGCCCTCCATTGCATTTAAAACATTGTCAATGCTGTTTCCCGAATTAATCAATGCTGAGTAATTAAGTAAACAAAAGCTACCTAGTGAGTTTTTTCAGTGCCCCTTTGTATCCTGTGTTCTATTGTTAGACCTCACTCTTAATTTCCTTGATTGACTTGTGGACTACAGAGAAATGTTTCTTCGTGCAAATTATTCCACACACTCACTCCAAAGTCAGACTCAATCAAGGATGTAATGGCATGTAAAGTGTTTATGTATGTAAATCCCATTCTGGGCTATATATTTATGGTAATGACACGCTAGAGCAGCCTAGCGGCGTTCAGAGTCGAGGAGTGTGTAATTACACTAATGCTCCACTCACTAATAGGCCACAGGGGAAGACTGGGCTAGCTAGCGCCACTTCACTAACCGTTACACACATTCCTCGCAGTTAGCTTGTTGGCACACTCCCATATACATATACATATACACTAACTAGTGTTGTGTTTGTCTGTGTCTATGTGTGCGAGTGTGTGAGAGAGTATGTGTGTATGTGTATGTGTGTATGTAACTGAATGTGTGTGTGTGTGTGTGTGTGTGTGTGTGTGTGTGTGTGTGTGTGTGTGTGTGTGTGTGTGTGTGTGTGTGTGTGTGTGTGTGTGTGTGTGTATGTGTGTCCGTCCGTGCATGCTGTATGTATTTGTGCTGGTGTGAATGTGTATGTGAGCTTGAGTGTGTTTGTGTGTGTGTGTGTGTGTGTGTGTGTGTGTGTGTGTGTGTGTGTGTGTGTGTGTGTGTGTATGTGTGTGTGTGTGTGTGTGTGTGTGTGTGTGTGTGTGTGTGATTGTGTCTGTGTGTGTCTGTGTGTGTCTGTGTGAGCTTGTGTGTGTGTGTGTGTGTGTGTGCGTGTGATTGTGTCTGTGTGTGTCTGTGTGAGCTTGTGGGTGTGTGTGTGTGTGCTTGTCTTTCAGCACGCATTTAGGTTTTTATACAATCAATATTTATGGGCCATTCTGGTTTCCTGCGGGGGACCTTTTGGAAAAATGCTACTACACGTTTAACTGTAATTCCAAAGATAACTCAAAAACTTGCTATTGTCGGCACCTGGCAATAAATAAGGTGACCTCAGGCTTTCACTGTGCTTGTCACTTCAGCATTTGGAAACTATAGAACAGTTTTGAACCAAATTAATTTGAAATGACTACTAATAGCCTACATTTTTTATGTAATAGAGCCATAAAATGGGCTAAAACTGTTTGGTTATGTTGATGCTAGACGGACAGACAATGCAATATAAATTTTTACTTTAGATATGTCTTAAAACTTGTAAAGTTGCAACCATCATTATTGTTTGTTAAATTAAATTTAGCTTTACAGATTTTGTTAATTTAATTAAATAATTAACAGATTATCTTTTCCTTTATTATATCCTTTCATGATTGCTCTGTCTGTTACTTGACTTAAATATCATGGCAAATTAAATGTTAAATGTTAAAAATCTATTTGGAACTTTAATTTGATAAAAAATAACCATATGCCAAGTACAAGTGACTGTACCAATGTGGTGTATTTACTATTGTAGGAAGTGTACCATTGTAGTAACTGTACCATTGTAGGGAGTGTACCATTGTAGGGAGTGTACCATTGTAGTAACTGTACCATTGTAGGGAGTGTACTACTGTAATAACTCTACCATTGTAGGGAGTGTACCATTGTAGTAACTGTACCATTGTAGGGAGTGTACCATTGTAGGGAGTGTACCATTGTAGTAACTGTACCATTGTAGGGAGTGTACCATTGTAGTAACTGTACCATTGTAGGGAGTGTACCATTGTAGTAACTGTACCATTGTAGGGAGTGTACTACTGTAGTAACTGTACCATTGTAGGGAGTGTACCATTGTAGTAACTGTACCATTGTAGGGAGTGTACTACTGTAGTAACTGTACCATTGTAGGGAGTGTACCATTGTAGTAACTGTACCATTGTAGGGAGTGTACTACTGTAGTAACTGTACCATTGTAGGGAGTGTACTACTGTAGGGAGTGTACTACTGTAGGGAGTGTACTACTGTAGGGAGTGTACTACTGTAGGGAGTGTACTACTGTAGGGATTGTGACGTGGCGCTGCCTATGACTCCACGGTCGCTGCATTAGGAATCATCATGGAGTAACATCGGGGTGGACTCCCTGTCCATTGATGTTGCAGACCCACCCCCACGTCCCCGCCGCCGGCCCCTCCCCCGCTCACCTGGCAGGAGGCGCACGCTCCAGTACACGTGCAGGCAGTGCTCCTCGCGCCGCGAGCCGCGCTGGCACCTGCAGGCCAGCAGGGAAGGGTGGCGGGCCAGCAGGGCGTCCTGGCTCTCCAGGCACTCAGAGGCGGTCTGCTCCCCTAGCGGCGCGGCGGCCGCGTCGGCCGCACAAAGCTCCACGCCGCGGAACAGCGCCTCGCAGCGCGGGTCGCTCCCGCAGGCCCGGTGGGCGTCCAGGCAGTCCCCCCGACCGGCCTGGGGGGACGCCACCGGGAGGTGGGCCGGGAGGTGGTGGACCGGAGCCGAGGACGGCAGCACGGCTGAGAGGAGCGGGAGGAGGAGGAGGAGCGGGAGGAGGTGTGAGAGAGCAGTGGAGGGGTGGAGGAGAGGGAGGAGCGAGAGGAGCGGCAGGATCAGTTAGAGAGCAGTGGAGGGGTGGAGGAGAGGGAGGTTAGCCCTCAGGATTAGGGTTATCCCAAACCTTTATGGTGAGCATGTGTGCACATCCTCCTTCTCTCGCGCACATTTGAGCTCCTTCATCACCATTAAACTTTGACATTTCTATGTATCGTTGCACTTTATTAAATAGATGGCACACCACATAACAACTGCTAAACTCTCTGAACATTATTGAAAGAAACAATCAATCATCAACTAAACACAAATAGCAGATTATCTAGAGGGCCTTGAAATACAGATGGTTGTTTTGGAGCATAATTGAGTGTTTAATCGGGTCTGGTCAATTCTCTTCTCTGAGATGGTTTCTTACATCATCACTTACTAGATCCATAAACATGGACACTGAATCCATGGGCAAACACGTGGCAGACCATTGCTAGCTCTCTCTCAGCTGGCTTAATGATACTTGTAATATTCGATCAGGCTCAGACTAACAAAAACAGAAAGAGCTCCTTGGTGTTATTTAAGGATGCCAGTCTAGACGCCATGGAGCCTCTAATGTTGTCTAATGTTCGCACTGGGAATGCTTAATTGTTTTCCTTAAACTGCAGGCAGGCACTTTCTACACTCCAATGACAACCACTGCCTTTGTAAAAAAAGGCAGTGGTTGAATGGTTGAAGCACAGATTGATGCACGGAAAGTTTTCTAAGGACAGCCAAAATGTCATGTGGTGAGGAGAAATAGGGGAATGGAGAGATAGATGGGAAAGAGAGAGGTTAGAGAGAGAGAGAGAGAGAGAGAGAGAGGAGACAGCGTGCCAATCTGAACCGTTGATGGGTTAGACACGGGCGCAGTGTGAACTGCAATCAGTATATGCCGCGGAAAATGATGTTCCAAGAATGATACACACCCACATACTCACGCTCACAAACACACACACTCACACACACATTCACACACACGCACACACACACACACACACACACGCATACACACACACACACACACACAATATCAAATAGAGCACCAACAAATACACAACAAAACAAACAGAAACCTGGGAGCAGGGACCCTGAGAAAGCCTTTATGTGGGCGTCCCACCGGGCCGGAGACTGGGCGGGGCTCTGCCCATTATCGGAGCCACAACACAATACCGCAGCGCTGCGGGGGCCCATGGTGCAGGCAGTACAAGCTGTCGCAAAGATGCGTGCATACCAATCACACACACAGACACACACACACACACACTACAAACGCGCAGAAACACAGAATAAAGTGGCAGCGAGAGCATAAACCGCTTAACACTCAGCGGAGGATCACTAGACTGGATGTCAATTGAATACAGAGCCGGCTTGATGAAAAGACCGGGTGGGAAAGAAAACAACGCACAGGCAAAAGCATTGTGAGGTTTTTCACCCATAGAGGGACTTGGTGAGAATAACGTCGCAACACCCTGCAAGTATTCCATCTATGCACACACACACACACACACACACACACACACACACACACACACGTACACGCACACGCACACGCAGACACACACACACGCACGCACATGCACGCACACACACACACACACACACACACACACACACACACACACACACACACACACGTACACGCAGACGCAGACGCAGACACACACACGCACGCACATGCACGCACACACACACACACAGACCAACAAATCCATCTGCAAACCGGAGGCTGGCAGCATAACGAGCCTAGCTGATGACAGAGCCACTAAAGCCCGGGCTCCAGGGGAGCAGCTGGGTGGACGACGGCGGATCTCCACTGACGGCCGTGACTCCTTCCTCCCTCCCTTCATTTTCAGATGATCGAGTTGACCATACTGGCTGTTCAGTCCGTACGTCACCAGCACCTCATCACGGGAAAGACAACAGCAACCGACACTGAGACCTGTTGGGAAACACCTGTGCAGTAGCAGGTCACTGCGGCCCAGTAGAACCAGTGCAGTAGCAGGTCACTGCGGCCCAGTAGAACCAGTGCAGTGGCAGGTCACGGCGGCCCAGTAGAACCAGTGCAGTAGCAGGTCACTGTGGCCCAGTAGAACCAGTGCAGTGGCAGGTCACTGTGGCCCAGTAGAACCAGTGCAGTAGCAGGTCACTGTGGCCCAGTAGAACCAGTGCAGTAGCTGACGCCCTTGTCATCACTGGCTAATAATGAGTGGACGACCGTTACGTAATAGCATGATAATGAAACACATGCTCTTTCTGTCCCTCTCACACACACACACACACACACACACACACACACACACACACACACACGCACACATACACAAAAACACCTAGCGTCTCAAGCCCAAGGGGTGTGGCTTCATTAGGTGAGTCCTTCCCCTGAGAAGCAGGCCAGACATATGATCCCCTTCTCTAAATCCCCTAGAGTAGGACCCTAGTAAGTTGTAATAATAATAATAATAACATATTACTCCACAAGACTAAAGCATATATTTTGAGAGCATCCCCACAATATAATGTTAATATGCCAAATAAATAAAGAGGAATGATCAGAACAAGAGCAACGATAAATGAATGGAAACAAGTGCCAAGGTGTTTCCTCAGATGCATCGGCCATATGCTAAGATGGAGTACTGACCATCTGAGGTGGCAAGCAGTTTGGTGGAATAATCTGGCCAATGAGCCCGGAACAGCCTTTAAACTGCAGATGGCATCAGGGCTGAAGTTATACTGCAAACATCATAAGCCTGGAGACGTTGTGAGAGTTTTACTGCAGTGGAAGCATCAGTGAGGCCCATTGATTCAGAAGGATCACTTGATGAGTTTCACCGTAGGTTAGAAGAGCTTTACCGTAGGTTAGAAGAGCTTCATCGTATGAAGAGCTTTACCGTATGAAGAGCTTTACCATAGGTTAGAAGAGCTTTACCGTATGAAGAGCTTTACCATAGGTTAGAAGAGCTTTACCATATGAAGAGATTTACCGTATGAAGAGATTTACCGTAGGTTAGAAGAGCTTTACCGTTAGAAGAGCTTTACCGTAGGTTAGAAGAGCTTTACCGTAAGTAGAGCTTTGCCGAAGGTAAGAAGAGCTTTACTGTAAGAAGAGCATTACCGTAGGCTAGAAGAGCTGTACCGTAGGTTATAAGAGCGTAAGGTAAGGAGAGCTTTATGGTAGGTTAGAAGAGTTTTATCGTAGGTAAGAAGAGCTTTACCGTAGGTTAGAAAAGCTTTACTGTAAGAAGAGCTTTACCATAGGTTAGAAAAGCTTTACTGTAAG
>NC_140276.1:16316659-16579159 GCF_964030765.1 Micromesistius poutassou | reverse complement strand
GTTTCTTTTGGCGTTTTTCTTTAACAGCTGCTGAATGAATCTGAGCTTGAGTTACAATTTAGAGCTTTAGTACTTTAATGGTTTGTTAACGTATGAGCTGCACTACATCCGTCAATATATAGGCCTATTTTATTTTCTAATTTTCTATTCAAAATATGCTCTTCTAACCTACGGTAAATGTGATTGTACAAATTGATCATCATTTTTTTATGCTCCAAATATATAGATATTGTAGGTAGCTTTTATTGTTATTATTTAAAGTGTACTTAACTTACTTGGCCGATTTAGCAATTGAGAGAATATGGAATTACAAACCCAAAGAGGATAAGCTGGTATTAGTCAGTATTAGTTGGCTATGTTTAAACGATGACCATGTTTTTTAGACTGACGTGTGGATTTTAAACACCTAGTCAAAAAAAGCTTCAATTTTTTCAAAACGTCTAGGCGAGCATCTCTATAGTGATCTCCTCTCTCCCCCTCCATAGTGATCCCCTCTCTCCCCCTCCATAGTGATCATCTCTCTCCCCCTCTCTCCCCCTCCCCATAGTGATCTCCTCTCTCCCCCTCCATAGTGATCCCCTCTCTCCCCCTCCATAGTGATCATCTCTCTCCCCCTCTCTCCCCCTCCCCATAGTGATCTCCTCTCTCCCCCTCCATAGTGATCCCCTCTCTCCCCCTCCATAGTGATCATCTCTCTCCCCCTCGCTCCCCCTCTCCATAGTGCTCTCCCCTCTCTCCCCGACTGTGTGTTCTGCTGCTGGGCCGTAGAGCACCAATGTGCAGATGAGTGCTAAGATGTGTGTGTTTGTAGGGGGGGGCTTTTATGGCCAGTAGAGCATAAAGGATGCAAAGACCCATGTGTTATAGATTGAGCCCATAAAGAGGCCACACACACACACATGGTGCACACACATGCACACGCATGCACACGTTCATGAATACACACACAGACACACTCACACACACACACACACACACACACACACACACACACACATAAAAACACTGACACACCCACACACACACACATATACACATACATACACACATAGATGTGTATTTCAACAAGAATTTACAATAAATACTCAACAATCAGTGAGTGACAGAAGCTGTTTATGGCCGAGATTAGCATGGTGCAGGTTAATAATTGAGGGCATAATTGAGTTGTAGTTCGATCACAACAATGACAATCCTCCAGTTCTGATGGTATGATGAGTGTGTGAGGGAGGAGCAGGAGGAGGAAGATGTAGTACGGGGGGGTAAGAGGAGGATAAAGTTGGGGGCAAAAAAAGAAAAAATAACAGAGCAATTGGTGTTTTTTGATGTGTTAATGGATTTTCTATTCATAACTTCTGCATCATAATCACTGGGTCCATTTTAATAACCCTGGCATTATCAACAGCTTTCTCTCTTGATCTCAAATGCACACACGGAAACACACGTGCACACACACATTTGCATATACACACACACACACACACACACACACACACACACACACTCTCAATGTGTTGCCACCTTGTCCCATCAACCTAATTACATGGCTCTGTGTTCACCCCAGAGGTCGTTACCCCATGGCCTGTTAGGCAACAAGCTGTTAAGCTAATCAACAGAGAGCCTCCTGTCTCTGGACGAGAAGGCAGACAGGCAATAACTGCAACAACTAACTGTGGACATCACAATAGACAGCAGTGTGATGACAGGCAGCGCAGGCTTTGTGACGTCACTGAACAGCGGAATAGTGGTGTAGGGTGGATGTTGATGTTGATGGAGCAGTCGTGTTAATCTAGAGAGAAAACAAATGATGGATTACGTTGTTATGATCATTCTATCATACTGCCTAAAAATGTACTTGTTCATTTCATACAATGAACAAGGATATGTTATCACCTCTAATATTATTATTACACAATTATGAAAACCAAAATGTTGAACATTATAATTGTATTATTCATTTTAGTCAAAGAGAATATGAAAACCTGTCAAAAGAGAATTGTATGTGTTTAATGTGTATCAGACACGTTTGTTTCTGCTTGTCAAACATGTGTGTGTGTGTGTGTGTGTGTGTGTGTGTGTGTGTGTGTGTGTGTGTGTGTGTGTGTGTGTGTGTGTGTGTGTGTGTGTGTGTGTGTGTGTGTGTGTGTGTGTGTGTGTGTGTGTGTGTGTGCGTGCGTGTGTCTGTGTGTGTGTGTGTGTGTCTGTGTGTTAGGAGCTGTGTGTCTCATTTCATCTCTCTGTTATTTGATTCCTCATTGTTTGTTGTTGTTAGACAAATACATTCTCACTTCTCAAACACACACCCTTTCTCCCTATTTTCACACTAACACAGTAACAAGCATGGGTCAAATTGGATGTATATAAGTTGAAAATATATCTTTTTACAACACTGTCTGCTTACAAAGTGGAGGTGACTGAAGCACTATGTGGTTGACTGCTTTAGACCGGCCGGTTGTTTAGAATAAAAGAACAGAGCTGAAACAGAGGAGCCACACATTGAGTCCCACACACCCTTTCTTCCCAGCTTAGCCAAAAGGTTAGAGAGACAGACAACGGAGAGATACAGAGAGGGAGGGATAGAGAGATATAGAGGAGAGGGGAGGGAGTGAGGATCAGAGAGGAAGAGGAGGGGAAGGAGGAACCACACAAGCGTGGAATACTCATATACGGTTTTAAAATCTCACAAACCATTTCACACCAGATGTCCCGATCAGCCTCCTCACTTCACCCTTATTTGAGCACTGCCTACAATCTACCTCTCTGTTTCTCTTTCTCTCTCTGTCTCTCTCTCTCTCTGTGTCTCTTTCTCTCCCTCTCGCTCTCTTCCACATACTTCTCCCTACCTTTTGTCTTGTCCCTGTTTTCTATTTTCTGCGTTGTGTCCTCACCCCCCCCCCACCACCAGCCAACCCCCCCTCCCTTTGCTTCAATCTCCTCCCTCCACACTTCCTCCCAGACCCACTCTCTCTCCCCCTCTGTCTCATTTTCTCTCTTCTCTCCGTTTTATTGGCTTGTTAGTTCCACTTGAGATGGAGAATGACAACAATGGCAGCCCAGCCAGCAGACCCCCACCTCTGCAGGTGCAGCGACTGACGCAGAGAGGGGTAGGATGTGAACCACACGTATCAAATAATTAAAACACACAAGCCTCTCCCGACGGTCTCAAATTTCTCCGCTCAAATTTATTAAGACTACATAAACAACGTACATATCGGTTGAGGTTATGATTTTTTCACAGTCAACACACACACACACACACACACACACACACACACACAGTTTTGGAAGGCTTTAGTGAAGTGTGCTGAACGTCACAAAGTATGCGTGGCATTTGTCATCAATATTTTCTGATGCTGGGTTAAATTGTTGACTATGCTATACTGATGATTGACTGTTCCATACTTACTATCACACACACACACACACACACACCGATAATGTATCAGTGCATGGTTGTGTTTGTGTGTGTCTGGGAGGGGGCCGTTTGAATGAACATGTGTGTTTGTTTTGGATAAAGGGGGGATAAGCAACAAAGCAGGCGCCTTCTGAGTTAATATTTACCAGCACGCTTGGTCACAGGCGTCTGGCCAAATTAACAACAGTGGCAACTGGAGCATCGCACAAAGGAACCAATGACATGCCTTATCACCTGCGTGAATTAGCCTTTATGTCTCTCTCTCTCTCTCTTTCTTCCAGTGTGAATAGGCTCTCCAACACACACACACACACACACACACACACACACACACACACACACACACACACACACACACACACACACACACACGCATACATCAAAAGGAGAGAAAACAATGTTCTGAATCATACCATTATAAATAAATAAATATCCATTTATGGATATCATTTTTATCATTTTTTTTATCATTTTTATGGAGAGTGCTCTATTTGATGTATCTTGTTGAGTTTAGGTTCCCCTTTTGTTAAATAGGAAGACGTTTAGTTTGAAGTCACGTAGCTATTCCAATCAATATTCTAATCTACTAAATAAAATCACCCAACACCTTTTCTAGTGAGGACAATGTCAGGTTGAAGGGAGAGAAGAGAGAAGATCTAAAGGGATATTGTTTATAGCACAAGTGTCATAGACCATAACTATATGAATAAAGAGTTATGATATTGTAAATAATGACGTTCAACAAGACTAAGAGTTTGTGTTAAACCAGAAGTTTAGAGGTATATAACAAAAGAGTTTTGTTATATAAATAACAAAACTCTTTTATCATAGGAATTATCTTTGGTGAAAAATAGCCTACACTTTTCTTGGGGTGGTTTGCCACCAAACCACAAGCATGTGAGGGTGCTGAATAAGCATCAAGACAGTTCAACGTACCAGCCAATACAGTTCAAACTTCTGTTTATATCTCTTCTGCCGAAGGCATGCCTACTGATGAGAAATTTGAATTCCAGCCTGTTCGTACATGGTTGGAGAAGGACATGAAATATCAGAACTCCTAAAACATTAAATTAATAATAACATAAATAAACTGGACTGCTCTTCATTTTGCTGTAATTTTGTCGTCAAAACTTATTATCTTGATCACACAGAAACATTTATATTTTACATATACACTTTAAATTTTACATTCAATCCAAATGTTGAAAGTGAGTTGCCAAGTATGAAAGAGGAATACTAAAATATCACTCATAAAGTCAATAAAGTCAATACCACAATTTGGCTTTTGGCAAAAAAATATTTAAAATAAAGCATAGCTATGCAAATTACAGAAAGGTGACAAAGAACAAGACAAGGAAAGTGTGAGCAACGACATCGTTTAAGAAATCCCTTTAATCAATTGCTGCAGGAATAGATTAATGCTTACAGGCCCCTTCGTTAGCAAACAAGCTTATACGGTTTTTCAAAGTTGACTTCAAAGTCTCCTCTGAGTTATTGAAACTGGGGCCCAGTGAATGTGTAATGGAGGGGAATGAGGATTGAAGCGTGATGGGGAATGACAGACGGCAGATTGCCGCATCCCAGAGCAAGCCCCCAGGTGAGAGGGGGGGAGCAGACAGATCCCTCTGCACTGATGTTTAGGTGAGGGCGGGTGGAGGCACAGCTGTGTGTGTGTCTGTGTGTGTGTCTGTGTGTGTGTCTGTGTGTATGTGTGAATGAGCACCGATATTTTCAAGTAAAGAAATGCTAGAAAGTGTAAGAAGCTGCATTAATTATACACACATGTGTGTATTTCTATCAAGCCCTATGGCTCAATGCCCATGTCACTAAGCAGCTGACACTCATTTTGCCACAAACTGTCTAACTTTAGAAAACTTTTGACTCCGGAAGACATAAGTCACTTTTCCTACCCTTAGTTCAACAATCTTGTATACTACAAACAAACAGGCCAACAGAAAATCTTATCCCTGACAAAATCCAGAGTATAACAGGATCCCTTTCTATGAAGTTCATTGTAGTTATGAATGGACTAACATATAGAGTAAAACCATTCAAACAGCCCTTTGAGACTGTAATGGTGATTAAGGGCTATACAAATAAAATTGAATTGAATTGAGTTGAAATAATTAAATTACGACTGCAATATGTTGTTAAACTATTCAAATGTGTCCTGCTTATTAGGTCATTGGCTTAGATAACTGAATACATCTTTGTGATAGCATCAAATGACATTCATATGTGTTGGTAAGCACCAGGAATATTTGATTTGTTTTCAGTTATCTGTTTGTCTAATATGTATTTACACTTAGGTGTGTTGTATTGTTTTGCCCTGGATGAACTGTGAGACTTTACTTTTGTTCCCATATGCCAAACCTACTCTCACTTTGCAGATAATGTAGACGTCCAAACCAATAAACAGTGAATTGAGAGTGATACCAACAGCCCTGGCTGATCTGGAGAGGGCTAGGGGTCCTTTAAGTGCTGCCTGCCCTATATTTGGGATTTCTGACATTTTAGGTGTCCTAGATAATGCCTGGGAGTCCTTCAGTGCCAGCTGGCCAGTACATTTAACTCTTATTTCTTATTTACATTTGCAAGCATGTTCAGAGCTGACGTTTTCACAAAATGTATTGATATTTCTGCTATTTGTAATGATCTTTGTCCCCAACTGGCCGACTCCCCTGACAACATCCAAATAATCCACTCCTTTTGTGTCCCTCTGTTGGACACCTACTCTAAGCAAGCCTGGATCGCTCATATCCTTAATGAAGCTGTAGAGAACTTCACTGGCTTTCTTCTCCTGGGTTTTATTGACTGCTATCTCTGTTATCGCGGTGACTGCACTGTTGACTCCACTGGTAATTCCCAGCCCTAGCCCACCCAAGGTCTGACTCAGAGATACCCCAGCTGTCACGGGGGCTAGAGCCAGACCCACAATGGCCAGGACACCACCAACAAACCCCACTGAGCTACCAGTGATGTTAGAAATCTGTGACCACATCTTCATCCTGTCCAGCCGGATGGCCGTACCCTTTATGTCACCAAGGAAAACACGCATTCTGGCTCGGCGCTCAGTGAATTGGTTCATGAAGCAAGACATGAGCTGCTTTCACATATGGACGTACAACAGTCTATTCTCCCACTATTCTACCGACGGGCCATATATGTGAATGACATATCCTGACGTTGGACCTCCTGAAAAAAGACTACCCCTGAGGTAGCATTTTAGCCAGTGGAAATGCTAATTACCTTAAATATATTATATATATATATATATATATATATATATATATATAGCCTATAATAATATGTGAATGAGCAGTAGGATGTCGGCATTTCACACTAGTTGAGTGGGCATGTTGATGACGCTTCGGTCTACGTTTGCATATCATTAAGTGGTACCCGCACCCTAATCGATCAGCCTATTGCCATTTGTTCGCTGAATGGTTTAAAAAATATTTTAATGTGGCACTGCTTTTCAGAGTCATTCATGGTGAATGCTAAATGATAGGTCTTATCATAACCCTCAACTACAACATCATACAATAAAATACATGAGTTCACAGCTGCACGCGTATAGCGTACAGCAGCGTATATAGAAAATGTTGTTTTTATTATTATGTTACACCTTTCCTGCTGTCGGCTCCCAGACCGTAGTCGAGGAGCACAGGGGAGACGTTCCCTCCAGGTCTGATGTTCTCTCGGGGGTAACGCCAGTGGGTCTGCTTATAGGTTTGAATATGGTCGGAATGAAGCGGCCACTGATTCTTGACAGGCTGTGTACTTTATTCTTAGTTTCACTAACTTTACAGTAGGCCTACACGTTTGCACAGACACAACCGGACTTGTTCATTATTTTACTAAACTGATGCGCTACCGCTCACACTCCTCGCTCGTCCAATCACACACACACACACACACACACACACACACACACACACACACACACACACACACACACACACACACAATGGGTCCATCCTGAGAAAAGGAGTTGAGGAAGATTAAAATGCATTATTTATCAATCACTTTAACATAGAGTTAGGCCCAATCCCATTACTGCCCTTAACCCAAAATCTCAACCCTACCCCTACCCCTACCCCTTAACCCTACCCCTTAACCCTACCCCTCAACCCTACCCCTACGAAATGGGATGACAACCCTTCAAGACAGTTACATTACATTAGTCATTAGTAGTCGTTGACGGGTCTTTTGATCTGTTTTTTTGGGCGTTTTGATCTTTATTTATTTATTTATTTTTGGATCTTTTGATACAATATCTGTCTCTGGAATTTTACTGTATAGTTTGAATGTCTCAACATAACATATAAAACCAGAATAAACATAGAACTTGAGGTAGTATGCCATCAATGTAAAAAAAGAAATATCATACAAACAAGAACCTGTGATATAATGTAAAATATATATATATATATAAAATTGCACATTACAAAAAGGCATTAACAATCACATTTTATCAATAACTGTTTCAAAGGGGCCCAAAAACTGTTGGTTTTAAACCATCAGTGGGTGGTTCATGTTTCTTTCTTCCTAGGGGTTGGGGGATTAGTGCTACTGAGAGAGGTGTCTGAGGTGGAGGGCTGGGCTCTGTGCTGACAGCGGCCTCAATGATCTCCTGAAAGAAAACATAACAAATGAGAAGGTATTATATGGCAGAACTGGGTGATATGGTGATATGTTATGATAGATAGATAGATAGATAGATAGATAGATAGATAGATAGATATTTCTACCAAATTTAATGAAATAAGACACTGGTTTGTAAAAAACAACATCACATTGATCCACCATTCTCGAGGCTAATAAGCATTTTATAACTAACTATTGCATTACTTGGTAAGGGATTAAAGCTTATCTTCAACTTGGAGTCCCTAGAACATGGAACATATGGATATCATTGTTGTTGGGACATATATGTCCACGGGGGCAATCGGGATTGTTGACGGGGTGGGGGTGGGGGGGGGGGGGGGGGCACGTCTCAGATTTTTTTGCCGTGAGAAATTGGATGTGTGGTGTGTGAGCATGTGTAAGCAGGCAAAAGCTGACAGGTGACACACGGTGAAACCGTGAGAGTTGGCAGCTCTGTTGTTATAAAGAAAATGCCTATACAACATTGAAACGGCATATTGATAATGCGATGGTCATCATCATCATCATTTATTTAATGATTATTAACATAGAAAACACTTACATTTATGGTTTTCGATCCTGTCGCATCTTATCACCCGCCATCTTGCCTGGGATTTTTCTTGATTTTCCATTTTCTCGCAAGGTATTGTGGGAGCAAGCCACAACCCGCGTCTGCTAGTCTGCCCATCGAAAATCTCAACGGAGGGAATGTTAGCCCTATCCCTTACCCCTTACCCCTCAATAAAAGGACTAATGGGACAACCCTACGCTGTGCATGAACACGCGACAGCGAGGGGTAGGGTTGAGGTTTTGGTTAAGGGCAGTAATGGTAAGTTACATGTTAATTGCCTAAATTACCTGGCCACAAGAATAATTCAGAATTGTGCAAAAAAAAATTGTGCTGCATGTTTTTCCAAATACATCGTTGTGTGAAAATGTCAAGGTTTGTGGATAGCTAAGGCAATTTTAATGTCCTTTGGAGTGATGCCTACCTGATAAGATATAGCTGGTTGACATGAGAAGGATGAGGATGTTTTGCATGTCATCATCAGTGAAATCTTCAGCAAAGTGAATTGAATGTTGCTTGTGGCCACAGTCAATTGGAAAAGTTAAGCCTTTTCTACAATGCCTTGTCTATCATTTGTTAATGACTTCAGGAATACATGTCTAGATGTTTATAATGAGAATTCCTACCTTGTTCCCGTTGTTGAGCAGATCTTCTTAGTAGATTGAATGTACTTGTCCAACTCCAACACAAAGACGTCCACATTCTGGAGGTCAGGTAGGGAGAAGGTGGGAGCATCTCTTTTAAATTGCAGGAGGAGAGGGCAGAGCAGCCGGGCCATGGAGATGCTGGCTCCAATGCTTTGGAGGCCGCTCCTGCAGAGCGTCTCCACAAACTCTTCCTCCAGGAACATGTGGAGAGAGGTGACAGCAAACTCTATGGCTTCCAGGAAGTAGCCCAGCTTCTCCATGCTTTTCACAGTGTCGTTCAAGAATGTAGCCAGCTCTTTCTCAGCTCTTTTCTCTTTTCGCCACCGCTTACAGTGGGCAGCATGTTCACAAAGTACTGACCCATGGCTCTCCCTCTATTGTTAGAGTTGTAGACATCTGCAATATTAAGATTCCGTTTGTCTCTCCGTTCTCAGATGTCCCTCAGCATGCATAATTATGTCTGCCTCTTCAGCTTCCATTTACAAGGTCTGTCTCAAAATTGTGTCCCGTGTATCTGAGATATACAGCCACATTTACTTTGTTCTCTCTGAATGAAGAATGAAAAATGCAGAATGACAAGGATGTGGCTATTACATATGTTCTCTTATCGGTGAAGGCTATATTGCGTTTCAGAATCAGAATCAGAATTCTCATTATTGTCATTATACATATTTATATGTATTCATGGTACGAAATTTAAATGCAATCCAGACGGTGCGATTCACAACAACATTTTAAATATATAAGAAAGTCTGAAGAAACATCTGTATAAACAAAAAAAAGATAAAATATACAAATAACAAATAAGGATAAAAAATACAGATAATATATATTTGTTATCATTTGGTAGAAATAAAGGTATTATAGAGGTAATAGAGGTATATTTATATGTATTCATGGCGTTGTATCTATTTATATACAAAAACAAAATACTCTGTCGGATATGAAAAATATGTTGCAAAGGCGGCAGAACTTGAAGTTATGCTTACATCAGTGGAGATGGTATTCTATATTCAGTTTGCATCTCAGCATTTGACACGTTACTAGGGTCCATTTAAGATTCACTAATTAACAGATACTTGATACTTAAAATAAATTAACCAAGCAAATTGTCAACTGATCAGACGGATAAGATTAGTTACATTGTCCATTGTTTGTTTGCAGCCAAAGTTGTCAAACCAAAATCTAGCATTGAACAGTGAATGTGGAATGTGGGAGAGCCAGACTCTGTTTGTTCACTACAACAGAGAGGACGATTTCAGCTGCCTTATAAAATGCATTACAACATTAAAGAAGTGCTGGCAAACTACACAAACTACAACAGGCCTTGAGACCATCCTGGAGATCAAAGTTGAAACCAACTTTCAGAAGACATAAAGCAGGTGGGACAATCAGCGCTAGGTGGAGGTAGTTTAGATCATGACTAAGCAAGGACCAGCTTAGACCAGACTCAAATTCAGTGAGAAACTGAAATGTGAACCTGCAAGATCTGGAGGTTCTCACTAGGCTCAGGGTCTCCAACCCGCCAGTGTCCAATCTTCCAGCGGGACCAAGCTTATGATACCTGTATCTGCTGCCTCCCCTCCCTCATTTGCAGCAGCACCAACACAGCCCTCTCCAGAGAGTAAAAAAGCCATCCATGACCTGCATTGCAGTGGTGAGGTGCTGAACTGAGACCATTACCAGCCCCTGAGGAACCTCTTTCTGGATGGATGGCCAGTTTATGGATTTTTCTGTGGCAAGGGGCAGAGCACCGTATGCAGACTAGATTGGTTCAGAATGTGATCAACACAGATGATGTCTGTCCCGTCTGGCCCTCGATCTGATCACCTTTCCAAACATTGAGTGAACGTACAGAATGTAGAGGAGCATAAGTATTTATAAGGGAGGCGAATTCTCGCACCTCAATGTTTACTCGTGCGAGTAAACAAGTTTGATCATGCAAACTTCAAAACACTTGCACAAGTGTTTTGAAGCGTATTGGTGGAGGAGGGGCTCTCTTACAAACAACGTAATTCTCAACCATGGCCAAGATAACCACCACTACGAATCTTTACTTGTTATGGTACCAGAGACATCAAAGAACCAAACACCGTAGTTTAGGGTTCATAATATCATCCAGAGGCGCACACGGCTTTTGGCCGTGATATTATATTTTACATTATATTATATAGATTGTTATTATATATAGATAGAGCTCCGGAAGTCAGCAAACGGCAACAATCACTTTCTCCTCCATGATGCAGTTCAACATTGACATCAGGGAGTGAACGCTGGTTCACTCCCTGAAAAGTTCTGTGAATTGTTCTCACGAGTAAAATCACGCAAAATCCACATGAAGGTTGGTGTTCGCGCCTCGCCATTCATTAATTAGCGCCGCAAAAATTTTCTCGAAATGCGTCTTTGCATTCACTTTGTTTGGATTGAAAAGTGCAGAAATATACCATTGTTGCAACTCAAGACAACCCAGAGAAACCCGACAAACTGTAGGTGAAAAGAAGACAGCAAACTGGATTGAATGCCTGAACAAAGGCCTTCACATATATTGTGCTAAACTTTATTGACACTTCAACTCGCCGAGACTCTCGAGAATAGATTTTATGAGGAAGAGAAAACAAAGCCCATACCTCCTTGTAAACCTTTGTTCATCTCGTCCACATGTGCTTGTCATGGAATGACCCAATGAGAGAGGGATATGCCATTTCATCAGAAGGCTATTCGGAGAACAACAGGAGATGCAAGCAAAACACTAAATTATGTGCTAATAATTAGGGATACGGTTACTGGTAGGAATCCAGGGGCTGGGGGCTGGGAAACCATGTTCCTACTGGGAGGACCAAATGCTTAACCACTATAGCCATAGTAGATTCATCTTATGATTCATTTTTGTATTTATAGATTCATTATTTTGTCTAAATTTATGTTTTAAATGTGCATGATTTATCTGACAAGCATCCAAGAAAAACTATGATTATAATGATCCATGAAACAAATATTAAATTGAACTGAAACATTGAGCAGCAAATGTTTGATATTTGTACTTGATAAATTACTAAATAATTAAACGATTAATCGCTTCTCAAAATTACATTAGACCAATTTTCTGTTGATCAAGCAATTTATTAATTGACTAATGTTTGCAGGCCTGACATGGTTCTGCTAGAGTTTGGATACTTCCCTGTACAATGTGGATGCCATGTGATCCTCTGCCTATCGAAGAACCAGTCCCTTCAGGTCATGGAGAAGGGTCTATACAGACTCTGAGAGCTCAGTGGAGGAGGACTAGGGTTGAGACCAAAGACTCAGCAGCACAGGTGAGCAGGAACCAGTACGAGATGACTCCAGTGAGTCCAGCCTAAGCAGCTGCAAGGTTGAGGAAAATGCAGATCCAGAGATGCGGTAATGTGTGTACTGTGGTCAGGATTAATCCTGACCTGTTCCACTGATATGGAGATAAAAGCAGGAGAGTAGAACAAAAGAGACTATTACAAATGAGACCTTGGGCATGAAACCTTCCCCACAGCTCCATTTATGGAAATTCACTGAGGACTTTGGGCACAATTTCCCATTCCTCCATCTCCATGAGAGTTTCTGAAAATGATCAGATAACACAGTATTGTAATTCATCACATTTCAAAAATATATACCCTTTGTGTTGTATATATGTATATATTTGAGCAACAACTCAAAGTAAATCTTGTCAAAGTAAATTAACTCAAAATGTGTTTTTTCTTAACCACAACTTTGATTTATGAACACATCTGATTATTGTATTTGTATTTCGGTGACTCTGGACTGGACATATTTGACACTCTGCTCAGGTGTACTGGGTTTGAAATAGGTTTTGTTATACAGTCTGAACAGAAAGTGTTGCATGAGGCAGATAAGATTCTCAGATCTCACATAACATGATACACAAAACAATGCTACAGCTAATGCTGAACCAATGTGGAATAAACCCACAACATTTTAGACAACTGTTCACAGAAACAGACAGACAGACATCAAACCCTTTTTGTAGGAAGATTTTTTGGGCGTGACTAGTGGTTGTTATTGTTTTGTACATAATTGCTAGTTGGTTGTTAGGATTTCTTAGGGGTTAACCGGTAAAGTAATCCAGCTGGACCGCTCAGGTGATCGATAGAAAAGACCACGACCTTCATTATAATCAGATTGTCCTGAAACTGTTTGAGATAAAACAGTATGCTTATCTGGCCTGTCAAGATAGGTTACCATCATTCACTTAGGTTCCAGATAGTGCTGTAAACCACCAGAGATATGAAGACCCACTGTATTTCTCATATGGATTCATTAAAACCCCACACCAAGACATGGAGTCCGTTCCTCCTGACTGCCGTCCTCTCTGAAACTTCTGACGTCTACTGTCCTCACTCTAACTTGACATGTGTTTTTCTGGTCTTTTCTTGGTAATTCTTCATCCTCAATTCACCGCGTACAGCAGTCTCAAGGCTTCTTAAAAGTTTGTATTTGTTAATGCCCAGTACTTGTTTTCTTATTGTGCGTTCACATAAGCACTGCTGTTCCATAGCCTCTGACATGGATAGATAACGTATTACGATGCATTTGTTCTCTTATAATTTTTCCACCCCCCTCTGCTTTTGTGCCCACAACAAATTGAGTGGAGTGCAACGTGCAGAGAAGGCACTATTCAAAAGAATCGATAAAAGCCATCAGTGTTTTTAAGTTTTTAATTTTCAAACAGCTGCTTCAGCTAGCTTTTCCCTTCTGTCATAACTTCCAGAGAGAACAAAAGGACCATGATAGCCTTTGTATCAGAAGCCTTCAATCAACTTAATTTTGGATAATTTAAAGAAAGTAACCTAAAGTAGAGTAAACAACTTCTTATCAACAACTAAGCAAAACCAGCTCTGCTAATTTTTTTCTCCAAAGAAAGTACATCAAAAAAGCGAAACCCCTTGGCACATCCATTAACAGAAGGTTCTTAGTAAATAAAAGATTTGATACATAGAGTAAAACGTTTCACAGAATGAAAAATGTATGCGTCGGAGCAGTGTGAGCCTTGATGTGCAGATGTAACAGGTGCAGTATCAGAACAGAAGAACAGGACAGACAGACACCTAGTGGGGCCTTTTAGAAGATAGAAAGGGGAATAAGATAGTACAACATACACACTTTATCCACACAACTTTGTCTATGCACACACACACACACACACACACACACACACACACACACACACACACACACAATACATAATTGCATATGATTAAGTATATGTGTAAATAAAACACCTAATGTGTTTTAGACATACCTTTGTTTCCATGAACTCGTCGACATATACTTCTGTTGTCCTTTTGTGGTTAACTGCTGACATCTTGTGGTTGTGGTCGACAATTGCACAATCTTTCACCACATCGCTAGCAATGTGAATATTTCAGAAAGCATATAAATTAGATTTCATGACTTTAATGTGTGAATTTGTATGTCATGAATTGCTGGAGTGGAACCATAGTTAGTTGATAGAATTACAACTTAATTTTGGACTACTTTACAGTATATTGGCCTACTCGTTTTTACTTTTGGATGTCAGGAGCCCTGGAAATACCTTGAATCATCTCAGAACTCATAATCATCTCAGAACTGAGATAATACTGCCCTGTTTTTCTGAATGGATGAGATCCTCAAAAACCATGTGAGAAACTCTCACCTCATGGAGTAGGGTGCTGGTCAGTATATCATGTAAGGTATTAGTTCACATGGAGTAGATCAGTCGATATCAGCTCTCTAGGTATTACTCCACATTAAATAGATCAGTAGATATCATCTCTCTAAGGTATTAAAGCACATGGAGTAGATCAGTCGATATCAGCTCTCTAAGGTATTAGTCAACGTGGAATAGGATGCTGGTCAGTATATCATATCTCTAAGGTATGAGTTCACATGGATTAGGGTGCTGGTCAGTATTTCATATCTCTAAGGTGTTAGTCCACATGGAGTAGATCAGTATCAGCTCTCTAAGGTGTTAGTCCACATGGAGTAGATCAGTATCAGCTCTCTAATGTGTTAGTCCACATGGAGTAGATCAGTAGATATCAGCTCTCTAAGGTGTTAGTTCACATGTCAGATTATGTCATCAAACTGGTCGCTTGACCTCATGTAACAGAAGAGGATGATTCCAGGTTCATCCTCTCATATCGGTTCAACTGATCCTGGAGAAACGAGGTAATCACATCACGAGGGTCTTTCCTTCTAAACCCTCAGTCCTGAGGTGACAAGGTGGACAAACTCATACTACTACTACTTATCTTACATCTCCCAACTTCTCAGACATCAACCAGACTGACTGAATTCAACCAGCACGACATATCTGACCTCTGAACTCCAGCTCCCAGGTGAGTGACAGCTGCTCTTGAGATTTTGAGGCATCTCATTATTTACATTAAAACTTTTCTCAGAAATCTGAGACAATTTTGTCGTTAATACAGAAAAGCAAGTGCGGAATTTATTTTCTTGAATGCATTACGCTTCCGTATTTTTCAACACGTGAAATCCACAAGTATAAATTGGAGCTGAAGGCGTCTCTGGTCGGCCCCCAAATCACCGACCAATGACGCGCGGGCACAAGGTGCGGAGCATTAGCGCTCAATCAAGACACAAGGCCTGGGTTGTGATCCTCTCAATTACATACCATTAAAGCAATCACGACAGATTAAGGTAATACCATTCTGGTTCCTCACTTTAGCATTGATTTTTACCAAAAACGAGCGTAAACCAAAATTAAGTGGACCGCCTCGATTTTTTTGTAGCTTCGTTTCGACATGGATTTGGTTGTCCTGTAAGCTCTGCTACTTTGTTTAAATTCATGTAGGCCTTTGCTGTTTGTTAATAAAATAGTGCACAGGTGGTTGTCCAATGAGGGGTTAATATTGATCCCCTTGGTAAACACGGATGTTATTAAACTGTCTCCAGATGCTGAACCCCGCACGGCTGCAGGCTCTGGAGACATGGCAGAAGGAGAACCAGGTCACCCTGTCTCAAGTGAACGGGCAGAGGAAGTATGGAGGGCCCCCGGACGGTGAGGATGCCCCAGTGGCTAAACTTCTGTTTACATGGATGGAACATTGTGCGCGTATGACAGAATGCAGTTTATTTAACATATTTAACTAGATTAGTTATTAGTCTGCACGGTTAGGGTTAGCGCGGCTTTTTATGGCCATCTTTTACTGCTTTTATGGTAAGCAAATTGAACATGCTTCATTAGATACCAAAATGTATATCAAAAGGGATATTTAAATATTTTAATATAGGCTGAACAAACGCGCGGCCTCATGGCTCGCCTCCGTTAACTTTGTATCACTTTGTATTGGAGGCATGCTGGACACGTGACTGCGGTCAAGCCAGCCGACACTTAGAGAACGACAGTCAAGCCAGCCGACCCAGCGTATTAGCCATTACGGTAATAGCGTCTCAGAACTTTTTTTTTTTTTTTTTTTAAGCATTCGTCGGGTATGCCTACATACCAATTGACAGTCAATAGAAGCTGTTATCAATTTGAAAGGAAACGCCCTGTTATCATAGCCTAATTCCACTTCAGGGTTAAGTAGCCTACACGACCCCATAGTGTGACCCAGTAAGTTACAAGACATTCTGATATATAGTTTCTAATTAAAAGCCCACCAAAAATTAACATATGAGACATATTACATGATTTGGGATTAGATTTAAAAGGAAACGCACTGTTATCAGACTAATTCCACATTATATATAATGTGGAATTATAGTTATAGTACACAACCCCATAGTCAGTGGTGATTTGAGAGTCTGCCGGCCCTAGGCAAAAATTCCTAGGGGGCCCCTCCAACCAACATTCATCACCATTATGTTATGAATAATTTGACCAAACCAGTATTAAGGCCAGTGTTCATCCATGCATAAAGCATTTATTTTGCAAATGCTGTTTTACATGCCATGGCTAGTGCAAATGATATGTACTCAAATCAAAATACATTGAATATTCACTGAAAAAGACTGAAAAAGAGTCAGTGTTCACATTATTTTGTTAGCACTATATTAATACAAATATTGAACAATACAACTAAAAAAAGATATAAACATATTCTAAAATGCACACATAACTGAGGTGTGAAGTGACTTGGTATTAATTATCTCAAATTAGTTACGGAAATTTAGTACTTTTGAATAGTTTTCTTAGGTAATTAAACCCACCCTTTTACAATTTCAGTGCTCATCAAAACCCTTAAAGGTGCTACATAAGATATTCTGTACATTAATATAACAGCAAACAAACTACAAATGCTGTTTTCTGGCCTTTGCTAGGGCAAATGCTTGCCCTAGCTCAGGGGTGCCCAGCACACTTTCAAAATGACCAGGTCAAAATGATCTACCTACATTAAATAATGCTAAACATATATTTATTTATACATACTGAGTACATACTCTGATGACTTGCACTGAATGGAGTCAGCCAGGGTTTCATAGTCCGGACAGTAGCTGCTGGAAGCTATTCTCAAGCAGACTTCCAAATGACCATCAGTGATGGTGGTACGGTATTTGGACTTACTAATAATCATGTGGGAAAAGGCTGACTGGTATAACTAAGTAGAGCCAAATAATGCAGTCAAGGAGTTTGCACATTTTCTCATGGTTGGATACTTTTCCTTTTGTGAGTAAGTTCCCAAATTGTCCATGTGCCCTGGACTTCAGCTCAATATCAGCTTGTACTGTCAAAACCTCATCCTCCACTGCAGACGTGTTCAGGTGAAACAATGGTGCAATTTTTTTTTTAACACATAAATGTAGCGATTGTAGCTATTGTAGTAGAAATGTAGATTGTATTCTTCTTGTATTCTCACCCCTTGTATTCTTCTGATTGGTCGTAGTGTTATCCAATTGCATGCAGTGATATTTTCAAATGCATGCTTGGTGCCGCCCCTTGAGTTGGGCCATTTTCATTAATCGTTGCCAGACCCTACAGCTTTCTAGATGTGGGTCTGGATTTCCAGGCTATAAAGAGATAGGAGTTAAAACACATTTTCGATAATTGCACCGCCCCTTAGCATACCCCTTAGCATACCCTTAAGTTTGGTTAAGGGTATGCTATATATAAAAACTTGTGACGAGAGGCCTTTTAAAGGTTTTTGATCAAATCCAATATGGCTTCATATATGACGTCATAGGATGTGTTGAACTCAGCTTGGCCCAAGGGTTCCAAAAATACATAGTTTGTGAAAAACGGATAAACAGGTCTAAAGTTAATAACATTAATGCATGTCCAACTTAGACCTGTTGGTGGTGCTAGAGCTCTTGACCTAGAGTTGCCTACACAGTATCACCATTTTTATTACATTATTGGGGTTGTTACATTATCGGGAATTTATTACATTATCAGGTTCTACAACCCTGCAAACTATTATCCAATGAGCATATTTCCAGCACTTAAACACTTTAAATATCAGCCTATACCGTAGTATTCAAGTCCTCCTATCATGATATATGAAAGCGAAGACAAAGACCTGAAACGCATGCGAAAGCCCAACTGGTCCCACGACCAATTGCTACTGAGCTGATTATAAACTTAATACAATAATTCATCTTACAATAAATGATTAGATAGTAATCATAAGTAAGAGTAGTAATATATGATGATTAAAGGGATGTATTACTATTAATACATGAGACAAATAATGATGGTTTAAGGCCCCGTCCACACAGACGATTTTTTTTTTGGTGAAACTGCACAAGTCTTGTGCGTTTGGGCCGACCATCCAGACGGATCCGGTGCCCGAAAACGCACTTTTCTGAAACCACCTCCAAGGGTGGATTCAAATAAAAATGGACCTATGCGGTTTCATGTTAGGATTCGTGTGGACACCTGAAACGCAAACGATGACGTCACCCCACCCCTCGACCCTCTAGCCTATGAGCTCTTAAGCCTGCGGCGTCTCAGAACGACCACAACAATGATGGTGGACTACATGCTTGTGATGATTCTGCAGCAGATAATGTCCCTTGTTGGGTTGCTAGGGCAATATTTAATGTTGCTCCACTACCAAAAGAAGCTAAAAAGGATTACAGACCCATACACCAAATCTATTTAGATCCACCGCAAAGCGCTACCTTCAGACTGTTTGTAAACAGTGCACAGGCTTTATGCGCATGCTCGCCTCTTCTTCTTTTTGCTGGAGTTCTGTAGCAGAAGCAGTGCCCCTTATGGGCCTGAAATGTGTACTACAGCTTTTCTAGAGCTTGGTGCAGTTTCGCAATGAATCCGTCTTTACGGAGATATTCCTGAACCGCATCAAAGGAAAACGGATCGGTTTCGCCTAAGTGATTTATTTATATTAAATAATTAAAGGTACATTTGTAACAATTCTGTGTGTTTTAACCATCACTGATGGTTGCGATATTCCTAAATCGTCAGAATTACAAAGTTGCATTTTCCCTGTTGCTAAATATCAAACACATTTTATCTCCAGACTGATCGGGTTATTCCTGTTTGTTGGGGATGTTATTGCATTCCGCAGTAATTCAACCACAAGTTTGATACCCTCACGATTTTGCCTATATCTCTTTATCAATTCGCAGTCCTCCATTGTCTCAAACATTTTGTCTTGCAGCAGCCATTTACATATTCTTTGTGAATATGTCTTACTGAGTTAAGAGTCCTCTCGGACTTTTAAGCTCTCCTAGACTTAGGTGCTACTTTTAGGCCTAAAATACTTTGTAAATTGCTCTTAGTAAAATAAATTTGAAGTCCTAAATTTAAGACTGACATGCCCATTATTTTTAGGAGTTTCTCCTAAATTTGCCACTTATGACCTACTTTTAGCCCTAAGATTCTTTCCGAATACGGCCCCAGAACACTCAAATTAGAAATCTTACAGAAAGCTAAAAAAGGCGTGAGGTATGTGTGTTTGTTTGGTTCTTACGGCCCCGCCCTTTCCGCACTGACCACTTATCTTAATAAACCCCTTAATGTGTAGAGTGGGATGGGCCGGTCCCGGGCAGCGGCTGTGAGGTGTTCATCAGCCAGTTCCCCCGGGAGACCTACGAGGACCGTCTGATCCCCCTGTTCAGCGCTGTCGGCCCGCTCTGGGAGTTCCGCCTCATGATGAACTTCAGCGGCATGAACCGCGGCTTCGCCTACGCCAAGTACGGGAGCCGCAGCCTGGCCGCCGACGCGGTGCGCCGGCTGCACGGCCACCCGCTGGAGCCTGGGGTGCAGCTCAGCGTCCGCCACAGCACCGAGAAGAGGCAGCTGTGTGTGGGAGAGCTGCCTGTCAGCACCCAGTGGGCGGAGCTGATGCAGGTAGGTCTGCGGAACGACATGTAGGGGAAGGCCTCTTATGGTGTGTTTCCTCTTAAGGTGCAGCTCACGTTTCCACCGCCGACAGTACCCCAGTGTTTCCCACACATAGGCCAATGTGTGGCGCTGCGCCACAGATTGAACAACGAGCGCCACAAATTGATTCCGCTTTTCTTATTTATTTTTACTTGAACGCGATTTTTAAATGTAACTCCGCCAGCCCGTAATCGCGCCTCTCCCCCCCCCCCCCCCCCCGTCAACAAATCCGCCACACGTTGCTACCTGGTCTGTGGGAAACACTGTACCCTTATGGTAGGGCGGGGTTTAAGCCGGCAAGGGCTACAATGTAGGATGTCCAAGAAGGACAGCAAACTTTTTTTCTTCAATAAACATGTCACTTAAGGTATTCATTCCATCCAAATTCAAGTTTTTGACTTGTTTTGAAAATTCACCCAGACCTCTATACATTTTCCCAGTATAGTCAAAGAAAGCCATACAATGGAAATGAAGTTTGACTCCAACTGGAGCAGATATATTTGAGAAGATATACAACATATAATAAAACTAAACTGTAAAAACACAGGTAAAAACTACAATCTGATTGCTAACCTGCCAGTCGCACGCTGAAAGTTACGCGAGACGATATCTTGGCTATCCATTGGTCAATTTGGATGATTGACACCTATCGAGGAGTCGACCGTCAGAGCCAATAGAATCGAGGGACAGTCCCCAAATCCATGTAAAAAAACACCATTCGCCGATCACAAGGAGCCAAAGACCTTGTGGGTGAAGAGAAGTACCCTACCCACTCGTAGCAAAAACAGTTCTTGCTATGTAAAGACTGTAGAGTGTCAGGAATCATTTCAAAGTGACAGTCTTGGATTAGCTGTGTTATGCCCTCAAACACAACTTTTGGTCGCAAAACAATAAAGGTAAGACATAATTTATGGTTATGGCTATTTCATTAATACACAGGATCAGATGTTATAATCCCTTGTGCCAAAATCCAAGGAAAACACATATTCAGAGGCCCCTGTCCAAACCAACCTTACAAGCATGCTGGCTACCAAACAATATGTATATTGTTTGGTTTGTATTACTGTATAAAGTGAAGTTTATTTTTGCTCTTTGGCTGCTAGTTTTAGAGTGATGAGATGTATATCATTGGAATCTGTGGAGCCTCTGCTTTCATGTGGCATATAGTTTGTGTGGGTGGCATGGAGTAGCGACATCACTGGCGGCCAGTATGCGAGTGTGCACGTTGTGCGTCTTTTTGCTACGGAATTGTGTTTTTGTTTAAGTAAAAATGGTTATCATGGGCTTTTAGCCAAGCTTCTTCCCGTTGGGTGGGTATGCACCATGGACATCTTGCAGCGTGGTGGTGCTGTATACAGCGCACGGGCTACAAGTCGGCGCAGCCGGCCCCGGGGCCGCTCGGGCTTAACAGGTTAAAGGAGGACACCTTCACCCTGCTGTACGCTCTGTAGGGGAACGACCTATAGGGGAAGGCCTCTTAAAGGAGGACACCAATAACCTGTTCTCTAGGTTATCGGCTCTCTAGGGGAAACACGCGCTATCGCATGCAACTTTGATTTTGTAATGCAACGTAACTTGTGCTGAACCCGTAGGAAGATTCCTCTCACATGGTGATTAGATGCTATCTTTTATATTGTATGCAATATTCACTTAGCTCTAGGGCAAGCTTTGACAATATAACATTTTTTCTCTATCTTATATGCCACATTTGTTATTGGTCATTATACTGCATACTCAGACCAATGGTTGAATTGTTCCATTTATCTGATGTGACTCGTCATGCAGCGGCTCAGTGTTCATGTTGTTGCTCTCAACCAGGTGCTGAGGAGTCTGAGCGACGGTGTGGAAGGTTTATCCCTGAAGTCGGGGCCGGACATCAACGGCGTGTCTGCTTTGGTGGTCTATGTGTCCCACCATGCAGCCTCCATGGCCAAGAAAGTTCTTGGAGAAGGTGTGTAGCTCAGTGGGTCAACCCTGTATTCCAGAAGTTAACGGTGTTCTAATATTGGAACATTATCGTTGTCATTTATCAGTCAAATGGTGTTTACTTCCTGTATGAAGTAAATTAAATCCAATCATAGGCACATGCCTAGAGCCTAAATAAGGGGACAAAATGAGGGGGCGATAACGCAATGCTTAAGGCAGACCTGAGCATTAAGCAGCATTTAGGGTCTTGGTATAGCGGCCTTTCTCAACATGTCATGTCCTCTCCAGGTTTCAAGAAGCTTTTCTCCCTGAGGGTCTCTGTCAAGTGGCAGCAGTTCCATCCCAAGGTCAAGAGCCTCGCGGGTCGAGAGCTGCCCCCGCGCCTTCGCCCCCCCCCGCCCCCCACAGAAACCTTCAACAAAGCACCGGGGGCCCCCGTCTCTCCGCCCCCCTCTCCCGCCCCGGTCGGGACGCCCCTGCTCCCCCAGAAGGCCCCGTGCCCCCTCTCCATGCTCCAGCAGTTGTGCGGCGCCGCACCCGTCATGAACCTGGAGTTTACCAGCGCGGCGCTGGGCGGGCATCGGGGCACCATCTGTGTCTCCTACGAGGTGCGTCTGCCCGGCCTGCCCCGCCCCCTCAGCGGCTCGCTGACCACCCGGCTGAGCATCAGTGCCGTGGACACGATGCGAGAGGTGCGCCAGCTGGTGGCCGGGCAGGTCCTCGCAGCCGTCCACCCGGGCATGGTAGGCCTATCCACCCGGGCTTGGTAAACCTGGACGTGTTTAACACTTCCCTGGAACATCGCAGGGCGTTACCCTTTTATTTATGTTTGAAGACACTGTTTGGTTTATGTTATGCATGTTTTTATTGATTTTGAATGTTGCAATCTTGCATGCTTTTTATTGTTTTTTTTGTTCCTAATATTAATCAAAATAAGCTGGTGCTTGTCATTGTAGAAGAGTATGCAGTGTGGAGTTGTACAGAGATGGAGCTATTGGGAGGTTATATTATGAAAGTGTTTCTTTATTCTGCACCATGGAATGGCATGTTGGAAATGTTTGTTCGATCTTACATGATTAAATGACTTGCCTACCATCCTTGTTAGTGTTACACTGCTAGTTAATATGTATTTTATATAGGATATACGATAAACCTTTATTGAATTGCTCGAAGGGAAACTAGATTACAAAAAAAACATGACAGCAGCAAGATGGGTTTAGGGATGCAAATGACAACCCAGGTAGTGACTATCACACTGGCTAATGGTTCAATGGACAAACGTGTATTTTGCGTAATTATGGGCTGTGGTATAGCTACACCCGTTTGTCCCTTCCACGGGTTATTTTAAGTGATTCATTTCACTATCAAGGAGCTTGTTGGCCAACATGCAGCTGAATTGTATTAAAAGCCTTCTGCCAGTCAACTTAGTAGCAGGCTGTGTGCAGCATGAGGTTTAGGTTGTCCACTACACTAACCTGAAGTGCCAAATGGGTCTTTAAAAAAGTACTGTGGAGGTCAAGTCATGTGTCGTTCCTCAGGACACTGATCAATCACTGGTTCAGCCACATTGAAGCCTTGCAAGATGGATCTTCATGGTTGTGAATCCAGCTGTCCTGCAAGGTAACTCCTACTCCCTTCCTATGGGTGGGCTGATGTCGGTAAAGGTGTGCCGACGAAAGCTCTGCACGTTTTCCACCACAGATCTTTGGGAGAACTGAATGCACTCCCAACAGTTTCACTCCTGAAAGTCCTTAGTCATCACAAGCCTGTGATGCCACTCTACTGGTGGATTGCTCACATCAGATGAACTCACAGCAACACATTCGGTTTCATACAGGACACCAGGCATATTTTAGACCACTTTATTTTTTGATATACTTAAATGATTTTTATTGATCAGTTATAAGCCATGTTTAACAAGGTTCCACAACAGATATATCAGCCAGTCGTGTCACTGCGATATGGCGAGCCTGCTTTATGTCAGTGTTTGAAAGGAGATTTTTAGACTGAACTAAAAACACGTTTGGTTTACTTTAAAATGAAATGGCTTCATTATTTAAGTAAACCTGTTTTAGCAACTGACTTCTGTAAAGGGGTACAATGAGGATTATGTATGAGAGCTGCATCAGCTTCAGCTCATCGACGGGAAGCAGGGCCGGTGGCATCTCATGTGGGATTAGCGGGAGGCTGTTCCAAGAGGGCAGAGAGGGTTTTAAACCTTGGTCTTCTTCCTGATCTCTTCTATGAGGTCCGCTCGAGAGACGTCAACCTGCAGAGAGAAAGTCATGCTCATCAGCCAAACGCTTTCATCAGAAAGAGGCCTCATGTCCATGTCAGGCACGGCTGGGTTCCATAGCGTCTAGGCCCTCAAACTGCCTCTAAACCACCTCATCACCTTATATGGTTCAAGATGTACTGAAATGCTACTAACCCCATCTAAACTAATTTGATTTTCTTCCATTTATTTTCCTGCAATCTGGCAGTATAGTGGCAGACTTATTCATGAAGAATTAAGTAATGGAATTGTTCACATCTTATTTTTGCAGCCTCCCACTCGGACAGAGATGGGATGGTTAGCAGGAGAATCGCAGAAAGGTCTGCCTCATTTGAAGATGTTTTAACTTTAGGCAGCATGAAGTGCTTCTCTGAGCTTTAAGCGCTCGGTTGAGTTCGTACTCGGGGGCAGCAGTGCTGATGCTAGGCCCATAAGGCATGGCTGGCGATACTGACTGAGCTCTTTTGGAGCTTATAGACATTAGGGATGTTAATGACTCATTTTGTGAGTCGACGTGTTGTCGACTCTCAAAATCTATCGTTTTGTCCCGTTTTTGGCCCGTAGCAGTTGCGGAGCTCAAAGGATCTGTGCTTTCCTTTAAGACAGCAGCCCCCCCGTCATATTTCAAAGGTTGCGCTCAGGAGTACACAAATAGTGCATTTTTTATGAAGTTAATAGAAATGATAAACTAAATATCACAGAGCGGGATTGTGAACGTATACAATGTCTCGTCAATTTACAAGCAGTGTAAATGTGTCAGTTGGCCGACTCTTTTTTAATAAGGATATTGATGTTGCGCGCCTCCTCTCATGGTGCTGTCACTGATAGAGATTATATTCATTAATATGCCACGTTAACATTAGCCATGTTTTCTGCAGTGTGCCTCTCTGGCATTGACCGGGTCTGCAGGATCGCACTCTGCACAACCCAATCAGTAAAAAAGTCAACGGTCACGTACGACTCCGTAGTCAACGCTGTCCAATGCTTGGACAGCGGTGGTGCTGGGCCCTGGGGGCGTTCTATCACTACACATCAAAATTTGATTGGCTGATGACACATCAGTCAAATTTATCAAATGGGAGGTGGGAGCTTCAGCGGAAGGCTAGCAATACTTCTAGTGCTGGCCCCGCTGGTCCATGTAGCTGTGAGTTTGATGTGTTGCTCAGCCTTACCAAAAAAACGTTATCCTTCTGGAATTAAATTGTAATGTACTGAAAGAATTATGGAATTAAGATGATCGTTCAGACACATTAATGCAATCTTGAAAAATAATATATATATATTATTTCGATTTGGACAGGGCCAGCAGAGAAGGCCCTGACGGCCCACCACTGATCATACAGGAGGAAATCATACCATATACTGTGCACTAAAAACACTTATGGGCGGCATATCATTTTAGTTGGTTATTTTGAAAACGGAAAGGGGTTACAATGTTTGTGAGAGAGAGAGGATTTTCCGATTTCTATTTTTAGAATCGACATGAGCACGAGTTGAGAATCGATCGTTGAGTCGACACATTGTTGACATCCCTAAAAGACATGAGGCCTTACTTCACTTTGGTGGTTGCAATCATGGTATAGGTTAGCCTGACGTGAAGCCTAAGACATCTACAATAACATTTATTAACATTTCTAAGTACTATAGCACTGATCTACAGTAACATTTACAACTAGAAAATGCATTTCCTGCAGAAAATGCAGTGAGTGCTGTAGTGCAGGTGAGGTTGAAAATATGTTTTTGTAAACCCAGATAGTTTAAAGGGGTAGTTCGGAATTTTGGACATAGGACCTAATTTCCAAGTGAGCCAGTGTGTATCATTCAGTCCTTCTAGTTGCAGAGATCGCTGGTGCTAGGGTAGCACAAGTCAACGGTTTCTGCTAGCCTGCCAATAAAAACAGTCTTACCCACCACAGTACACCTGAGGCAAATAAATTATGCCAGACTATCGATGTAAATGTCTATGTTGCTAGAATAATGTTAGAAATAAAACTACCCTTGCATCGCATTGCATTTTGAGGGACTTGTGTCAGCAGCAGCGTAGCTTATACTTCCCTGTAGTTGGTAGCAGGCTACAGCAGCGGACTGATATCACCAAGGCAACCGGATCTATTATAGTTTATTTACCTGCCGCTGCCATTTCTACAGAAGCAGAGTACAGTGCACAAAGGAATTTTATTAGCCTATTCAACAAACAAGATATGGCCATGTTTGAATGACATACCGATGTGTCTGATTTTGAAGACAATGAGGAATTTGTTGTATCCAACGAACCGTACCTGTACCAGCGGGAATACACTGAAGAACTAAGAGATGGATGCTCAAAGGGCAGAAAGAGAGTGTCTGTAGAGACAGCCCCGCTGGAGCTGCAGTAGAGAACCGGGACAGAACATCGGGAGACTGGTGGTGCCAGTGCAGAAAATGTATATAAATGCCAACAGATGACAAATGTTTTTGCTGCAGGGAGAGGGACTTAGTTGTCCCACAGATTCAAGAACTGGAGCTGGACACTAGTTTTCAAGATGTAGTTGTTTTACAATTTGTAAATGCCAACTGAATCACCATGTTGCCTACTAGGTGTCCCGACTGGAGTGCGCTTCCATTTACTTTCTACTGAATTGGTTACTACACAACTAACTGTAGCAAAGTAAAATTCTGCCGCCGCTGCTGAGAAACTAGTAGTAGAGAGAAACTAGTCTATTTTATTGGCAGGCTAGCAGAAACCGTTGACTTGCGCTAGCCTAGCACCAGCGATCTCTGCAACAAGAAGGAATGAAACGTGTTGAAACGGTCTCCAATGATAAATAAAAACACTGGCTCACTTGGAAATTAGGTCCTATGACAAATTCTGAACTACTCCTTTAAGAGGTAATGAAATGTTGTATGGTGTAAATCAAGTGAAGGGATTTGAAGTCTAAATGGAGTAAACATGACCTTACCCTAATTTGTCCCCATTTTACATAAAAAATGTAAAATGGTTGGAAACAAATAAAGTGAAGAGTTACACAACTAGCCAATGTGATCAAGTTTGAATACATTTGAGAACAAAATTGTCTGTCAGTAACTTGGAAAAGTATGTTGACCTTATTCCTTCCTACATCTAGTTGCTCAAAATAAGCTCACAGAATTATGAGGCTTATACTGTTGGACTCCTTGGATTCTTGACACTTAGTTTGTGTAGATAGCATGACGTTAAAGTTTGTTTAAAGCATTGTTTAAACAAGTAGATGACCACCCGGATATACAGCAATAACCTAGCCTCTAGCCATATAAACCCGCACACAAATGCCCAATATATAACAATCCTATTTCCAATATTTATTAATTCATTTTAGCGACAGTGAAACAAGAAATACTGTAACAGTTTAAGCTTAGCATTGTGTCTTTAGGTTAAATATTGACATTGACACATGTGCTCCGCGATGACCGAAATGGTTAGCTTTTGTGATAGCCACGCTGGTGGCTTTCACGTGATCTGCTCTAGCCCAAGCTAGAGTGTGTGACGTCATCACACTATGCTCAACGGAAGACCAACTGAAAATATACACGCAGGTATGAAATCAAACAGATTCTGAAAAAATTATCAAAGATATTGGAAAAACTTTAGATATAATTGAAGATAGAAGTGTGTTGATTTGTTTAATGTTTGAACAAACGTTAACTGTTAAACAAATTATGAAGTCTGAAGTAGTTTAAGTGTCACAGAATGGGCGGACAGGCTTTGCCGTCCTTCCATTGACTTCCATTGTAAAAATATATTTTAAAAGTAGAATATCTTAAAAAGTTTCTGCGATTCCAAGCTAATCCCAACATTTTAAAATGGAAACGGAATGAAGTCTCTAGGTGAAAATTTGTGGAAGGAGAAGGGTCCCAAAGTTGGTAGAGAATAAGAAAGAAAGAATAAAACCTAAGAAGAACAATAGTTGAGCGCTGCATGCACCTAATAAGTACTATGAAACTGATCTACAGTAACATTTACAATAAGTACTATGACACTGATCATTGTTCTGGTAAACAAGCAGGTGTTTCGAAATTGAGTTATGATTTTGTTTTTCTCTAAATCTCTTGTTGATATATTGCAAAGACTAAATTTACTTAAACCTTGTTTACTAATATAGTTCATCTATTATTAAGGTATACTCATAGTATCAGCCCCTATCTCAATTGACTGAACAGTCAATTTATTACAGCTAATGGACATTGTTCAAAATAATCTTAACCCCAGACCATAATGGAATGCAGATGGATGGATGCAGACCTCACACACACACACACACACACACACACACACACACACACACACACACACACACACACACACACACACACACACACACACACACACACACACACACACACACACACACACACACACACACCCCTCCCTCCCTCTCACCTCCTCTCTTGTTGCAACGGTGCGGAGTTTGACCATGCCATCTTTCAGTTCCTGCTCCCCCAAGATCGCAACCAAAGGGATGCCAGACTCCTCGCAATACTGCAGCTGGCTCAGCAGTTTGGGATTCTTCTTGTACATCGCCTCCGCCTGCACACACACATATTTCAGATACTCACATTCATCTTTTTTTTTTTTTTTACCCTCTGACTGATGAAAACAAAAAGTCTAAATCCCCGTGCATACCTTGATTCCAGCGTTCCACAGCTCTGTCACAAGTCTCAGCCTCTCTTCCAGTAAATTCTTCTGTGCCGAAGCCACCATGACCTGGATTTCTGTGGTGCGCACCTTCTCTGCCTGGGAAAGCCAATGCGTATCGAGTCATGAGGGTTTCCCCACAGCCTAACTACAGCGTTAACCACAGCTATGTAACTACGTGGGACGGTGCTACCGGCCGGTCCTCACCTCCACCTTCTGCTCCATGATGGAGAAGATCCTCTCGACGCCGAAGCTGACGCCCACACAGGGCACCGTCCGGCTTTTGGGGTCGAACATGCCCACGAGGCCGTCGTAGCGCCCGCCGCCCGCCACGCTTCCCACGCTCACGCCCTCCTCTGCTTTGGGGGCGCCCCCCGCCTGCGGTGGCGGCGGCGGCGCGCCCGCCTGGGTGAGCACGGCCTCGTAGATGATGCCCGTGTAGTAGTCCAGCCCCCGGGCCAGGCTCAGGTCGAACACCACCTGGGCGGGGAGAAGAAGTCAGCAGTTGGGTCGTTATGGTGACGCTAATGGAAACGTCCTCATGGTTTTCTCCAGATACCGAGTCACGGTGAGCTCCGGATTCCTGTGTTTAGTCAACAGTTCAGTCTGCGCTGAGTTTACCAGCCACGGGGGGGAGGGATACGTAAACAGCCTCTGCACTTTAACTGCTATACCCTGACCCTCATCCTGCATGGCTGAAGGGAGCAGGTCCGTCCTTATCATAACTGGGTCCCAAGAAAGTTTCCTGACTATATACTGGGGTACCCTGTTCAGCGCTTCAACCTCCGTGTGCTTGTGGCGAGTGGCATCTCTGTGAATACCTTTTATAAAAGATAGTCTCTGCAGAGTATCTGTGGATAGCTATTGTTATTCTAGCGGTTGGCTATTACTATTACTACAGACAGTCTCACCAATGAGCACCACCACATGTGTGTGAGAATGGCCCAGAATTAAAACCCTGGCAGGAAAAGCTAGGGCTTAATTCTCTCATTGAGCAAAAAAGCTGGTGAGTAAGATATAAGAGCTGAAGAAAGTGACACAACTGTTCAATTCTTAAGATGTGTTGACATGTATTATCTGTACGATTTTTGAGACTCTTGTCTTGAGTCAAGATGTGAAACAGAAAAGGTAAATTCAATCTTTTGCTCCCTTTATTATATTTTTCTGAAGTTAAGCACTTTAATTGACATGCACAATTTTCACATTTTATTTATTTTCTCTTATTTTACAATTGTATTCTAAATCTGTGGTCATACATATACTGTATGTTCAGTTCTGTTATGTGACAATTAATATTGTCGAAACGTTTTTGAATCGCACTGAATTAATTTGATTTGACAGTTATTGATTACATGCAGATGTTTATACAACTGCTAGGTTACTTAAATATATATCACACTAAATAGTTATATATCACACTAAATAATTACATTATGATCTTCTATATCTTCTTCCTTCCATTGCTTCAAGAAATGTTCTCTAACTGGATCTCTTGCCATTTTTGTTAAATACCCATGCTATATACCAACAGAAGGACTCCGTTACTAACTTGGTAACGTATTACGTTAGTTAGCCTCTATACCAACAAAATGACTCCATTACTAACCAGGTAATTTATTACATTAGTTAGCCTCTATACCAACAAAATGACTCCATTACTAACCAGGTAATTTATTACATTAGTTAGCCTCTATACCAACAAAATGACTCCATTACTAACCAGGTAACTTATTACATTAGTTAGCCTATACCAACAAAATGACTACATTACTAACCAGGTAACTTATTACATTAGTTAGCCTCTATACCAACAGAAATGTTTGATTGCCCGTAGCCAGCCAGTCTTAAGCAGGCAGGGGCGAATCTAAATGAGCCAAATACCCGAGACAGGACCAAGTCAAAATTTCAGTGTCAACCACTCTATTTCATCCTAGACCAACCAGAAAGGGGGCACAATGTTCAAAATACCGGAATTGTCCTTTAAGTGAACAAATAATCCAATATTGGATCATTCTGACCCGTCCCTAATTCAGAACGATTATTCAACATTTGATGTGAGTGGAGAGTAGCTGTGTTAATGATGGCCTGTCAGTCTCACCTTGTCTGTGACCTGGAAGAGCTCCAGGTAGCTGAAAAGCTGCTTCATGTCGTTGAGCCCTGCGCAGGCCTGCTTACTCTGGGACATCTTCGAGTCCGCAAGTAGGCGCACTGCTAGGTCCATCCCACCTACAACAACACAGAGCAGACACACAAGAGTCAGGAAGTAGTGCATGACGGGACATCAGTAGTAAAGCCTCCATTAATCATTGCAGAACTACAAATCTTACAGGTCAAATAGAATTCTGAAGAATGGATACTAGTCCACTGTGAAACTTTGTACCAAACTGAGCCATACGGATTGCTTCTTCCAGTAAAAGTGACAGACCTCAATGAACAGATACAACCACTGATCCGTTCTAAATCTCCCCCCCAAAAGGGGCAACAGTGAGGCATAATAGAACCACTGACTAATCCAGACGGTAGATGTCTTACCATGCATGCTGACATACTCCCCAATCTTGTCGGCAGCTTCCTCAGACAAACCCTTCTCCTTCACCATCTCGTTCTTCACATCCTCCCAACACATCTAGCAAAGCACAGGTCAAGGCATTCATGAACAGGCAGGGTTACAATAGCAGTGTTTCCTAGAACTGTGTCTCCGTTTGACTTGCGGGCCCACCAGGCCAACAAGGAAATGTTTTGTTAGAATGCCGTCTAGTGGGCAGAACATTTAATAGTGGCTTTGGCCTGCATAAGCCTGTTTAGTATATGCTACACGTGAACCTCCTAAGATGGCGCAATTAGATTTTCTCTTGAATTTCGCTATCTCGGGATATTGGGCAATATCCCATGATTGAGATCTCAAATTCGGGATATTGTATTCACTTTGCCTTCAGCGAATAATTGTTAAGTATACAGTGTATAAATACATGGTAAGTTTTAATAATATGCTACATTTGGAATATAATAAAAATATAAAAAATACTAAGAAATGCAATTTGAATGGAATTATAGAGGAAGATTGACAGCTCAACTTTGTTCATGATGTGCTATGTTTTGCAAAGTTCATTTTCATTGGCTTTCGCCAATGGCGGCATCAGAAAGGACGGAATGGAAATCTATGAAATTGCCGCATTAATAATCCAAGACGGGGAATTCAGTAAAACACCTTGTCCAGTTTGTCAACCGTCGAGCAAATGGTGCGAAACTTGTCGTCCGGGACTCCGCACACGGCAAACATCCCATCCAGTATGCGTCGGTCGTTCACCTGGATTGAAAGGAGACCATCAACGATGTGCTGGGGATTGTAAACCGTGTGGTCATGGGTCGGGGGGGGGGGGGCAGCGACCGCACCTTGATGTGGAAGTCCCCCAGGTCCAGCTCACTGAGGATCTCGCTCACAATCCGCAGGCACTCTGCGTCTGGGATCATGGGGTCGTACTGGCCTGCTATGTCGAAGTCCTATGAAGGAACAACATCAGTCATATGTTTGAGATGTACTTGGCTTTATATCAGAATTCTCCAGAGAGATCGGCTCAATGCAGACCCAAACCACATGTTCACAGCGTCCTTCCTGTGAACACATGATCATGTTGTTCACCTGTAGTAACCAAGTGGAATTGGTATGAGTAAACAGTGTACCCATTCAGTTAAAGATAGCTTCCTCCTCCTATGAAAGATTACAGACGGATAAAACTCAACACAGTTTACACAGAGGGATAATTTCGCTGCTCGTCATGCTGGATGTAATATGGCAACCGTTACTAGCAAACACCACTGAAAACCAAACAGTCCTGGAGTTTACCGAAAGCCACTCACACACTGGTAGAATTCCCTGTAGCGCCCACGGGTCATGGCTGGGTTGTCACGGCGATAAACCTTTGCAATGTGGTAGCGCTTGATGTTGCTGACCTTGTTCATGGCAAGGTAACGAGCAAAGGGTACCTGAGAGAGGACATGTCAAGGACACCATGATATTCAAAAGGAGGTGGGTTAGTTAGTACATAGCCTTCATTTAGATCTCTCTCAGGATACGGTGAGGTCATATCTCAGGGACAGCAGCTCGCCTCCTTGGTCCTTGAGGTCGTAGATAAGCTTGGAGTCTTCTCCATACTTGCCCGTCAAGGTTTCCTGCACAGCATCCCAAGAAACAACCGTTGGCCATCTGATGAAAGGCTGTACTTGTGTATCGTGTTGCCAGTGCCCGTGGTACCTTGAGTTCAAAGACGGGCGTGTCGATGGTTTCAGCCCCGTGGCGTTTGAAGCAACTGACAATGGTGTTTAACACTTTCTCTCTGACAGCCATCTGCTTAGGGTTGTAGTCTCTTGTTCCCTGAGGGACAGGAAGTACAGAACCCATAAGAAACTTAATTCTAAAAAGGCATCTGTTCAATACAAGCCGTCTTAAAATTTTGTGGGTGTGCAACTTAATGCACAAAATATTTGCATTATTTTGGTTATAAGTCATGCTATGGCTTGTGTGTTCCGGCAATGCATTTGTTTTTGGACTATGATATCTTGCCTACTTAACATCTCTCATATCCAATTTGAACCTACTGCCATACTTTATTATTCATTCACTATTTTATAGCCTAAAATGTTTTAGTAAAGCACTAAACTAGTCTCCTGCAGATACAGTGATTGTGTTCAGGGACAGTCTGTTAAATGTTATGTAATTTAAATGCGCAAATACATTATATCAGAAAATTCTATGTTCAGTGAAAAATTGCACATTTAAATGTAAAATGTATACTTAAATGTATGGTTTTGTTAACATTTCTGTTAATTTAAACAAAGTAATGTTTAAATGATCTTACCTTAGGAGTCTTGAGCACAAATTGGTGTTTGCCATCATCACCTCCCAATCGCAACTTCAGCTCCAACAGTTTTGCTACTTCCTCATCAATCTGGAAAACCAGAAAAATCAATGCAGGCATTTGAATTTCCTACATCTCACTGTCAGCGAATTAGGAAAAGAGCGCCGCCCCTTGGAATGGTATTCCTCGTTATTACCTGAGCGACAGTCATCCCAGAAACGGAGCGCAGCGGTCGGATCATTCCAGTGCGAAAAGCCGACAATCCAGATAATGTTCGGATGGTGAAAGATCCCAGTGTATTCATGGTTCATTCAACGGTTAATTAGACAGTAATAAAAATAAAATCGGTAGATAAATTCCCAGATTTCCAGGGATGGAGTTCAACAGAGCATCACAGGTCAAGCATTGTCCATCAGCCAGCCATGTCACCGAGTCATTCAGTCATGGTGCCAATCAGGATAGGAGTTTCACACGACGTTCCAGAAATGTCCAGAAGATAGATGAGAGAGATGATAGTTGAGGTAGGCAAGGACAACGGCGGACGATGCATCAGACCCAGGTTTGGATGATGGAGGTGGTGGTCCAAGGGCCCCCGGCAGGGAGAACAGGAGAACATGTGAGAGCAACCCTAGCACTAGGTGGGGGTCATCACAGTGGGGGGGTGGAACATGAAATGCAGGGTAAATTACCAAGCCACAACCCGTCCCAAGCAACAGGCAGAAATTATTGTCAATAGTATAGAAAGAGTTTAACAGCAAAACAATAAGCTTGTGTGCAAAGAATGAAATCATTGCTCGACAATTCCGAATAAATACAAAGATACAGAGATTTTCAAAACGGCTTGTAACAGCTAATCACACTCACACCTGGTGGCATGTCATGGGACCATTAAAATGTGCAAAGGATGTACTTGGCCTGATGGCTACAAAAGTTTGGGCTAAACTGCTCAATGGTTCAGTATTTTATAATGTTAATAATAATGTTGTTGTTTTATAATGTTTATAATTCAAACATTACTAACCCTAACGTATGAAAGAGGCCATCAATATATAGATTGCATGCTTTACACATTCATCTATAAGAACCAGTACCCATTAGTATTAAATATCTTTAAAGGATTTCATCTAGGCTCGGGCGGTATCAAGTATTATAGGGGTGCCGCTTGTACGCTTTTGCTGCTCAAAAAGTGTGTCAATTTTTCCAGATTTCTTTCGAGCTTTGCTTAAATTTTCCCAGATTAAGCACATAAATAACATCCTTCCAAAATGCACTGCAATTTTCACATACTGTATATAAAATTAGAATTATATGTTAAATCTAAATCTACATTTTTTATCTAAATCCTACATAGAAATGCTGAATGTGAAGCTAAATCACTGTTTAGAAGTGTATCCCACTAGCTTGTGTTGGTCTGTAGAGAGAGATAGATAGACATCTATATGATATATCTAACATGATCTCTCTATCCATCCATCTATCTATCTGATCCATCTATATAGTTATAGACACCTATATGTATAGATATATCTAAACACCTATAATATATCTAAACACCTATAATATATATATATATAGATCATATAGATAGAGATAAAGATGTCTGTTGATGTAAATTATTTGAGTCTATGCTACTTCTGATGACATGTTTCAAGCTAACAACAGTTATGAATGGTTTCTTCTCCACATAGTGGACAACACCATATAAGGTTTTATGAGTTTGTAGATAGGTTAAAGAACTACAACATGGCCACTCTGCCATTTCCGCCAAAACCAAGAGAGACAAGAGGTTTACCTGGGTAAATTAGAACCTATAGGCGTGGCTTATTTACCATTCAGCCCACTTCCAATATAAACTTGTTTGTTTACCAGTGTTCGCCAGATGCTCCATGAACCACCTCCAGAACGCAAGCTTGTTTACCTTGTGTCTCTGTTAGGCCTGGGCAATAAAACAATAAATTATCGTATTGTGATAGACTTTTGATCAATATAGACCATGTTCAATCTATATCGATAAGAGACTGGACCACCGAATCAAGCAGCTGGGTTTGTTACACAAACATGGTTCCTTATTAACAATATTTGAGTGTTTTTCATTGTTGTATCGACATTGGAGTATTTATCAATGAAGAACAGTGGAAGGTGATATTAAGTGTTAAACAGAAGTGTTTAAATCCAGCATGGTAATTCCTATTCTCTTTAGGTCATTCAAATTATCAATAGTTATCGATATCGATCAATATGATCAAGTTATATCGTGATGTCTTTCAGCCATATCGCCCAGGCCTAGTCTCTGTTAGAATAAATAACATGATCATTTACCACTCTCCGAGTCATACCTAGCCCGGGACGACCATACCACAGGATCAAATTCGTTTTTCATATCTATCTATCTATCTATCTATCTATCTATCTATCTATCTATCTATCTATCTTTCTTATCTATCCATCCAGTTATAGACATTGATGTAAAGATATATCTTTACATCAATCAATCCATCTATCTGTCTGTCTATCCAGCTATAAATATATTTCAGGTTAAACTTACTTGCCATATGTGCACATTGGTGGAAACTATCGCTGAATTAAAAAAAAAAAAGTGCACAAGTAAGTCCTACTCTGAGATTTGGACCGACTCTTTGGAAGAAGGGCTCATGTCCCATCTATTTATTATTCTATAGCCCAGACGTATTTAAACAGGGTAGGACTTGTCGAGGTTGACAAATTGCATATTAGACCCACCGCACTGTTTGCCAGACATGGCCTACATGATGACTTCTATCAGCAACTCATATTAGACACAGCATTGTAGGCCACTGTAGGCCATCAGCAGCTCGGCCTTCCTTTCAGTTTCAATATGGACTGGGCCGGTAGGGCGTCATCTTCATCAGTCCTCGCAAATGGAGATATAAAGTGTATATATATATATATATATATATATATATATTTTTTTATTTTTTTTTTTATAAAATTTTTTTAAACAAGTAACGGTCGTAGATGATCAAGTGTGATTATTTCTAATTCATGGTGTTGAAGATAAGATGAACTAACCGTGGTTAGTTCATCTTATCTTCAGTGAGTGGACACTTTAGTATTCTAGCAGACGGTGTCGGGTCGGTAACAGACATGCTGAGTGGAGCCACATGTACTAACCTGATCTTTGCTCGCCTTCTCTGCCTTTAGTCTACGGACGACCTCCCCTTGGACTTTAATGGCCTCTTGAGTCTCTGCTCGGTCCGCCATGTTAATAATGTTAATAATATGATGTCATATGATATAATGTGAATATCACACTACCTCACAAGAAGCCGCAGGAACCGAGTGAAAGACTTCCGGTGTCACACTGTCTTATGTCCCCACCGTGAATCGTGACCGCGGGGGGCGCTGCTGAGCATGTTCTGCAACATGCACGAGCATGTGCACGAGCTCAAAGCTTGTACGGGCACGGGGTCGTTCACGTACAGAAAATTGACTACTTTTAAGCGTCACATGGTACCGCTCCTCGGGCTCGTTGGTTGAGTGACAGGGCAGCGGCCGACGATGATGATGATGATGGTTTGTCAATTCTGAACAGCGTTTCACATAGTTAAGTTAAGTTAAGTTAAGTTAAGTGTTCTACACTTATTCATGTCTCATTCATCAGTCCACAAGCAGCAAGAAACAATCAACGATTGGTCGCATCAAAGGGTTAAATCTCATTTATAAGCCATTTTTTTCATGTGATGCGTCAGTGGGGATGTAGCTCAGTGGTAGAGCGCATGCTTTGCATGTATGAGGCCCCGGGTTCAATCCCCGGCATCTCCAAGTGAATTTTTTCATTACCTCGTTACTAACCATTCCTAGTTAAAACAAACATTATACAACTGTTAGTTCCGACCAAATAATTTGATTGGACAAGAGGCTTAATTAATGTTATGTTATTAATGTAATTTCCTTTTCATGTTACATGTTGATTGTTTTGTGGTAGTTTTGTATTGGCTAGATTGGTTTGGGTGGGTGGGTCATCATTGTTTTTCTTTACGTCACAAAGCTGTGCTATATTTTATTGAATTTTGGATGCATATTTCTGTGACAAATGGCGGACCTTACACTTTTCATGCCTACTCAATGTATTGTATTGTTGTATTTTGATGTGTACTTACTTAATAAAAATTTGATCACAAAAAATAATATTTAAGTTGAATTATGTGATGTGTGTGGTTGAATTATGTGAATTGTGTGTTCCAGATGCCTCGGATACCTCGGAAGTGGGGAAATCTCCCAGCTTTCTTGCGGAATTTCTCGGAGGCACGCCCCCTTTTGGTCATGCCCCCTTGGAATTCTGAGAGTAGTCCGAGCGATGTGATGACGCTCTCAACTAGGGGTGTACGGTATAAACGGTATACTTATTTAACTTATTTTTCATGTGAAAAGTAAAGTTACGCGAAACTACTGAAAATATGGTAACGAAACGTAGTTCATTTTTCAATTTGCCGCAACGTTACTTTTCCCAGGGACCGATTTGACAGCGATACTGCCTTCTCAGGCAGTATGCTATTGCGCAAGCACGCAGGTGCACAGCCTGCTCAATAGTCCCTTCACAAGCTCTCATTCCACACAGTGGTACGAGACAGACGCTGGTAGTGTGAAGCTGTCTCTGCATCTCAGACATCGCTTCCGCAGGCCAAAGCCAGTCCTTACGACAAAAAAAGCCAGCGCTGGAACGAAGTAACAAACGCCGTCACTGTTTACCTGTGTAAGGACATGGTTCCCTTTCAAAATGTCGATAGAAAGGGCTTTAAAGAGATGATCAAAACTCCCTGGTACACGTTACCTGCCCGCACACACTTCAGCCAAATTGAAATGCCAAAACTATACGGCAAGGTCCGCGACCAAGTAGAGAAAGAAATCCATACTATCCATACTGGAAGTAACTTTAAAAAAATAAAAGATTTAGCATTTTTTTCTATTGCAGTTTTGCTCAATAAATGTTCTTAAAATACTTCTGTAGGCCTACTATGTGAAATATTTCCTAGTAATACAAAAATAGCTGCCTAACCAGTATTGTACCCCTTCAGAAGCATTTATATCGAAATTAGAATATAAAATTAACATACCGTGATATAATACCGTACCGTCTATGCCTCAAATAATACTGCGATATAAATTTTAGTCCATACCGTACAGCCCTACTCTCAACAAAAATGGCTGCGCCCGTGAAGAGATTTTTTTCTCTGTATTTGTAACACGTTGTTCATTTTAATGTGTGTTTAATGTGATTTTAAATGCTCTTACACACTTGATTACATTGCTACTTTATTTCGGTCACCAATGTATGCATTGCACGGTCTTACTGTGCATGCAATACAATGTAAAGTTGTGTTGTCTGTTTTCGAGCTGGTTTGCTTAAGAGGCTAATGTAGCTAATGATGTGTTCCAGATGCCTCGGACACCAGCCTTCCGAGTTTCACTTGTGACGTAATTTCCTGTTATAGCGTTCCCGTTCGTCTTTGTGATCATGTCATGTCATTGGCTAGTCACTATTGTTATTGTTAGCTGACTGTTATTGATGCATTTGTGAAAGCAGATTACAGTAAATCTGTCTGAGCAGAGGTCTGAGCAGCAGAGGTGTGTGTATGTTTGTATGTGTGTATGTTTCTATGTATGTACGTGTGTTCGTGAGTACATCGTGTGTACGTGTGTGATGTGGCTCTTTGCAGTAACACAGTAAAAAAAAAAGGCTCTTAAGGCTAAAGTATACTACTCCAACTCCGTAATCCGACTCTGTAAGCACGGAAACCCCTCAAACCTTCGAAGTTCATCGTCAGGATGTCGGATACGCAATGCAATTCACTGCCCGATCAGTAGGGGTACCTACGCAAGACTGGCCTAATCCCATGATGCCAATGGTCGGTTAGGTTGTTGATTGTTGTGCTTCTGGCTTACAGTGAACATGACGTCCAAGAGAGAAAGACTGCTTTGTGAGTTGGAGCTGATAAATATTGAAACACTGCTTAAGCAGAACCAATTGATCTTATATGCAGACTACTGACCATGAAATAGGGTTGTAAATAAACTTCCAAACCTTTTCAAATCTTATTTGGTGTTTTATTGGCCCTTAATGTGCAAGGTAAACAAGGTACAAAGTAAATAAGGTGCAAAGTAAATAAGGTGCAAATTAAAAAAGATGCAAAATAAACAAGGTGCAAAAGAAGTACAAAAGTTAACAAATAATTCACAAATAATACAAATAGACAAGGATAATTAAAAAAGAAATGCTTTAACTGTAATATAAATTTGTTTACATTAATGGCTAAAAACAACAAACTATTTACAAGTGCAATTTGCCACAGTCTCTTTAACGTTTGGTTAGCTGCTGTATGGATGCTTGCGGAGTCCAGGAATTATTTGCCATTTGGGTGTCCTTGTAGCTCTTCAACGACGTGACATAGAGGTTTTGATACTTTCAGACTTCTTTTGCGAGGCGTTCTTGGATTTGATTCATTCTCTCTTCTCAAAGTACAACCGGTCACAGAGCCAACTCTTTCGAAAATGGCGGTGTTGTTGTTGTGAGAGGAGTCAAACCGGAAAAGTGATTCTGGAAATGATGTTGTTAGAGGACCAATCACAGCCCTTGCTGTCTCTGTCCGTCTCTGTTGCCTCGATAGATAGTTAAAAAATATTGGATGCGCACGTAGAGCTACGGAGAGGGTCTCCGACAGGGTCTCCAATGATGGAGAGGGCTCTCCATGTCTATGTACAGCACTTTACAGAGTAGTAAAAACCAGCCTTTGATCTCTGACTGGTTGGCCTCCTGATGTAGCCTACAGACTGGAGAATCAGTCTACAGGCATGTAGAGTGTCCTGCATGCTCACAGACAGCTTAGACCATAGGTCACTGCATCAGATTCCTCTGCTCTCAAATCACCATTGGCAACGAGACTTCCTGCAGAACAATGTGGTCTTTGTAATCATTGTGCACAGTTAGCTTAATATAAGTATTCCCTTCATTTCAGGCACGAGATATGCATCGTGGAAATATGAATATGTTCATGGTAAGCATCAAATACTTGGAAATGTATGACATGTATAGCATTCCTTTTTACAAAACATACCAAAAGCAATTGAGGTGAGGCCAGAGGAGTTTCACAATATGTTATGGACTACCATAGTCATAGCAGGTCTGTGCACACCAGGACCTGCATCACATCGTCTGTTCTACAACTGTCTGATCCGCTCTCTACAAGTAGTCAGGATCAGGAAAGCTTCTTTTCCTTTTCCTAAAATAAGAACAAAGGACACAAACAGAACCCATTTTCTTCAATACACAATTATTTTCACACTTTACACAGACCACCCCTTTCACACAGACCACCCTGGTGCCTCTGCAGAAAGTACCCTCTGACCCTTTCCACGGCTTCCATGATTAACTGGTCTGTCGTCACAGTGAAAGAAAGGGCCACAATTCTCCAATTCTTCACCACCAATCTTTAATAGTTGTGCGTGTGTGTGTGTGTGTGTGTGTGTGTGTGTGTGTGTGTGTGTGTGTGTGTGTGTGTGTGTGTGTGTGTGTGAGTGTATGCATGCATGTAGCAGTAAATACCAGATGTATTTCCACGCTCCCAAATTGCATGACAATACAGAAAAGACTGAATGTTTAGCAAAGGCAGAAGACAGAGGGGATCCACTCTCTTTTAATCTTCCTGTTAAGAGGATTACATGAAAATATGCCTGCCTCTCTCATGGAGACACCACAATGCCGATGTTCTATGGATGTGTGTGTATGTTCGCTGAGTGTGTGTATGAGTGTGAGCGTGTGCTGATGTATGTGTGTGTGTGTGTGTGTGTGTGTGTGTGTGTGTGTGTGTGTTCGGTGTGTGTGTGTGTGTGTGTGTGTGTGTGTGTGTGTGTGTGTGTGTGTGCGTGTGTGTTCGGTGAGTGTGTGTGTGTGTGTGTGTGTGTGTGTTGAACAGGCACAGATTTGGTGTGGCAGGGGGGCGGACGGAGAGCAGCATTGTTGAGTGTGAGGAGGGGGGATAGAGGAGTGGTGAACGGGGTAGTTTGAGTACAGAAAGGAAAGAGAGGACACACCGAGAGGAAGAGACATCTGCTAACTGAACATGTTGAAGAAGGAATTGAACATTCAAGGTAAGCAAATGGCCTGCATTTGTTAAAATTTGTTAAAACAAACTGTCATCTTCACTTGCTAGGAAACTAAGGAGGAAAATTAAATAGGTCACAATAACTAGGAGCTATTCAACAAAGTATTCTAAGTAGTATCAAGACATGAGTATGTATATACTTAAAATCTGTCAATCAAATGTATGAAACGTGAAACTTAAAATTGATTTAGAAGCAATAAAAGCTTATTTTTGACTGTGACACGCAGTCATTTACACGACTGCAAGCGTTTCACATTAAGGACCATCCAGGATTAGAGATGGCTGCAACATTGCATACAAAAAGGGCCAACATCGTAGAATTAAAAACAACATTGCAGTACCAATTGCCCCTTGCTCAAGGGTACATGCATATTCTTAAAAGCTTTCTTTTCTTTCATTGACCCAAACGGGAACTCTCTCCTTTTGACCTTTTGCGGAAGCTGTGCCACTCCAATCCGAAGGCTTAATGATATTCACATCCTACATCTGTCCTCCCATTCATTCCTATTTTTCCACCGGATTCTTGTCTGAACCCCCCCCCCCCCCCCCCCTTTAATTTAATCAAGTGCAGCATCTTCTCTTGACACACGACCTGCTTATTCCCATCACGCCTCTCTCTTTAGAAAACGGGTGCAACAGCCCCCCCATACCCATCACTGCAACCACAGCTGTCTCAGCATCCCGCCCCCTTCCATCTCGTAATGGAACCCCCAACCCCCCATCGGCTTGTCAAATTGATATTTGCTTTCAATTGAAGTATTGACAATGTCAATCATTCTTGTTTGACCTTCAACGTCTTAGGACAAATTGCAGTACAGTTTAGTGAATAAAGGCTATCTCTTGTTTGGGATCGGTGGTAATTAATCGGGTTGATGAGGTCCAATGCTAGATAAAAACATGTGACAGACAATGATCTAATCCTATCTTTGTCCGTTTTGATTTAGTCTAACCATGTCCATTTGAATTAGACCAAGGCCCACCTGTTACATGAACTTAGTGTGATACCATGTTTTCCTTGACACCTTGACTTGAGGCAATGTTCTGTTTTTGGCACACAGACCTGGAAACAAATAACTGATCTGGATGTTTTAGAGCACCTGTCCTCCCATTGAGTACCCCCTACTGAAGAACAGTTGGCTCAGTGGACGGTGGACGTATCCCCCACTACTGAAGAACGTTGGCTCAGTGGACAGTGGACGTATCCCCCACTACTGAAGAACAGTTGGGAGTACCCCCTTCTGAAGAAACGTTGGCTCAGCAGATGGACGCATGAACATGAACAGGAGATGATGATTTGGAGCGTTCTCATTTTGTGCCTGTTTTGCAAATGTACCAAAACAGTGTCAAGCAACGGTGGTCCAAGTTTGACCGTCCCTAAAAATTCCCCCTCAACAAAACCACCTGTGTCTGTGGCGCTGGTTGAGGACGAAAGCAGTGAACTTGTGGTAAGATCAACTCTCCTTCAGCATGAATGAACCTGAGCCTATACTCAGAGGCATCCCATCCAGTCAGCTGTCCTTGACAATTCAGGTTTTATGAAGGCGTCAACATCGTTATTGGTTTAGTTTGTTGTTATTTTATTATTTTACATTCAGCTTAGATTGTGGGCTCTGGTTTGTTTGAGCCGTAACAAAAGGGCAGTTGGGTCCATAGAATTAGCTGATGATACAAAAATACAAGATTTACTCAAGCTTATTCTCTTCTCTCATGTTAGGATTGGCTGATGAGATATGGATACCTCCCGCCCCCAGATCCATCAACTGGGCAGCTACAGGCCTGGACAGCTGTCACTCATGCAGTGAAATCCATGCAAAGGTTTGCTGGCCTAATGGAAACTGGAGTAGTTGGTGAGAATGACAGAAGCCCCTCACAATGGTTTTAAACAATAGCTGTTTTTCACCACTGAAAACATTGTTATTTGGCCCATGATTTGGTTGGTACACAAAAGATGTGAATTTGTTTTTAAATTTAAGGGCAATCTAACACAAAATGTACACCATAGGAACAGCAACATTTACGTTTTGTTGCGATTGCTATTTATGATTGGCTCACATTTGGGTGATTAATATACAAACTAACTATGGCAAGAGACACCACCATTTGAACTAATAAATGAGAGCAGTTGCATATCCGGTATTTTGTGTTTGTTTGGTCTTAACTTCTGTGGACAAATGGTCTATTTCAGTAGATGGAAAACATTAAGCCTACATTTAGTTTTGGGTTGAATTTAAGCTATATACCTAATTCTGTTTGACTGCATTCTGCTGTTCACCTTGGACATCGTCAGACAAGGAGACCACTGCCTTGATGAAGTCACCACGGTGCTCTCTACCTGACCAGGAGGAGCCACCTGGACAGCCAGCCAATCAGCTCCACGGAGGGAGGAGGTTGCAGAAGAGGAAGAGGAGGATGGCTGGTTCAACTTGGAACCGTCGGAGCATCAACTGGAGGTTGACCTAAACTTAGTAGACACGGTCACAACCTTACCTTACCAAGCACAACCTAAACTGAGTAGACATGGTCACAACCTAACCTAACCTAACCTAGCACAACCTAAACTCGTAGTAGAAATGTGGGGTATACTACGAAGTGCGCTGAACATTCCCAGGCTTTCTTTGGATAAACTGGGTCGATAAATACGAAACACGAAACTCGAGTTAAATGGTACCACGAAGCTCACTTACAGTCAACTTGTCAAGCCAGGTTTTCCGCATTAGTTTCAATGCGCGTTCCCATAAAAAGGGGCGTTTATCGTGTTATTTCACTCACCTTTACAAATGGATAGATCAAGAGCAGTATATTTCACTCAAGAGGAACAGATAGTCACAGATAATGAACTCCTTTGAGGAGTTCAAGAATCAGATAACAGCTAGGGGCAACACAGTTGCACATAATAAGGCTATGGAGGTGTGCTGGCAAAAATAGCTGATCGTGTTAATTCGTAAGTGAAAAGATTCTGCATATTGTCTTAAAAATAACTATGCCAAATGCAGAATTGTTCGCCATTAATCCCAATAGAGTGATGATGATTTGAAAATAGCACGGTACACCGTATTTTTGCAAAGATTTTCTGCATCACCAGCTGCATGCAAATATGTACCTATGGCAAAAAATCGTAGTGAAACACAGACACACTGCGCCACAGTAAGTGCACGGCTTCTTTGTGTAGCATTGACTACATAAGGTCCAACAAGGACGATCAAATAGCGAATACCCTCTGATGAGAACCTGTGTCTCTCATAAAGAATATTCTCAGGCAATGCCAAGAGTTCGGATCTGCCCCGAAAGACCCGGATAGACCCGTGTACGATACGGGCTCCGAGGTCCATGGGAACACCCACAAATGGTGACACCATTGTCAAAGGAAGGGCTAGGAAGCTGTGCTTAGCTTTAAGTAGCCGATCTAACCCGAAAGTCTGATAACCTCCTCCCGACCAGGTTTGGTTGGCAGCATAAGTCACCATGGTGATACAGCGACACTAAAAGAGAGCGACTTTCGTGTCACAGCTAACCCAGGCTTTGAGCGCAACATACCTTGCTAATCCACTAATCAAGGTTTGTAGTATACCCCACTGGACACAACCTAACCTAACCTACCACAAACTAAACTCGGTAGCACATAGTCCAGCTAAATAAATGGACCATTCAATACATTTGTATTGCAGCGATACATTTGTGATTACCATAATTACACTAATACACACTAATAATATACTCAATATCTGGCAACAGGTTGCGGTCCTACCCCTACTCCTCTGATCTCTCCAGGGAGACCATCCGGTCGCTGGTTTACTACGCCTTAAGGGTCTGGGCGGAGCCAACCTCCTTAGAGTTCCATGAGGTCAGTCTGTCTGTCTTCAGCCTGTCTTCAGTCTGTCTGCAGTCTGTCTGTCAGTCTTCAGTCTGTCTCTCTTCAGTCTGTCTTCCGTCTTCCTGCAGTCTGTCTTCAGTCTGTCTGTCTTCAGTTGGTCTATTTTCAGTCTGTCTTCAGTCATTCTGTCTTCAGTCTGTCTGTCTGTCTTCAGGCTGTCTATCTTCAGTCTGTCTGTCTTCAGCCTGTCTTCCGTCAGTCTGTCTATCTTCAGTCAGTCTGTCTTCAGTCTGTCTGTCTTCCCACAGTGTGTGCCTCTGTCAGATATTCCAAACCTTGGCATCCTATCTTCATTTTGGATTGATTGATTCTGATTCTAAAAATAATAGGTATAATATGGAAGTCAGCCAAACCATGGATTCACCATGAAAAATGTAGAACAATGATCATTATGTCAACAATCAAATAAATTGAAAAACTCTTGTGCATAGCTAAATAAAAAGAGAGTATACAAATGAGGAGTTGTTCATTTACTCCTAATAATTGAAATGCATTTCTGTCGCTGCCAGAAAGCATATGCAAGCATCAATGTTTTCATCTAAATCTTGTAAACCCTAGAAACACACTAAGCATCTCAGTAAAACATCTCAATATACAGACGAATCCCAGAATAGTTTGTAATTCAGTCGTGTACATTTGGAAACTATTACATGACGTACGTTTTGCAGATATTCTCCTGGCTTTCTGCTGAATGGTTGCACAGATAGTTCATATTGGTCCATCCTTGTTTTAACAAGCCTCTCTCCTCCAGGTGGCAGGCCCAGATGGAGCTGACCTGCAGGTGGACTTCCTCCATGGTCACCATGGGGATGGTTACCCTTTTGATGGGCCAGGCGGTGCCATCGGCCACGCCTTCTTCCCCTCAGACCCCAGAAGGGCGGGCATTGTTCATCTGGACTCAGAGGAGGACTGGTCCTTCAGGAAACCAGGTGGCTTCTCTCAGCAAACTCATTAGTTCAGTCATTAACCACAGGTCCCACCTCCAAGGGTTTCAGAGGCCCACATTACCAACACCCCCTAACCCTGGGCCCTCTAAGGGCAAGAACTCCAAGAATGATCAGGGAAGAAACGTTGGGGAGCAGAAAGAGCCCCGGGGATGGGCAGGCACGGTGGTAGCATCAACATCAAGCCAGAGAATAGAAGCCCTGTGTTCATCAATTAGAAGTAATTGTATTTATAGTGTTTACGTATAAAAATAATTAAATATAAGTAATGTAAAGTAATAATATTATTGATAATAATAAGAGCTCAGGAACGACAGAAACAAAGCATTAGCACCTCATGCCCTTAATTACCTTCTTTCCCTCCCTTATCGACTTCTTTTATCTAACACTGGCCACCCCTCCTTCCCTCCTTGTGCAGAGTCCGAGGGGACGGACCTGTTCACCGTGCTGCTACATGAGTTGGGCCACGCCCTGGGCCTGGCCCACTCCTCCGACCGCAGCTCCATCATGAGGCCGTACTACCTGGGCCCCGCGGGGGACCCGCTGCGCTACCGCCTGGGGCCCCGTGACCGGGAGCACATCACACACCTCTACGGTAAACAGCCCCATGTGATCTGAGTTCAGCCAGATAGAGAGACACTTCAGGGTGGATCCTAGTCCACCTCTAGTCTGATCATCATCCTGGATCCTGAATTGCTCTCCAGGGAGCCGAGACTGGGTTGGCTGCTTCCCCCTTAACCAATAACTAATAACCAATACCTAATAACCAATAACTAATTACCAATAACTGTGGATGAAGATTCCACAAGTCGCTCTCTGTTGTTGAGAGCCAATATTCTGGACAATTTTTCCAAATAGCTTCAGTAGCATTTAAGATAATTTAAAGATCATTTAAAGATCATGTAAGGGCAGAACCCAAACTCTCCCTGTGTTGTTTTCTGTTGCACCCAAGGGTCCCACGGGTTCTGCGTGGCATTTTGTATCTGTAACTAGCAAGTTTGAATCACTTAATTAATGGGGTTGATTCATTATCATCATCGTTGATTCAGAATTATTTTTGTAATGCAACATGCACACACAGACCAAAAAAACTAGAATTAATATTTAAACAAAATAATTTTAAAATGTATGTGCTTTACTTCTCCACATGGTAATTAACAGGAGAAGCCAACTTGCAAGGGGCTCTTTAAGTAATGAGGCTCTGAGAGCTGATTGGCTCATCCTACCTCCAGGGGCAGCTGGCACTATTGGGCAGCAGCACTAAGTGGCAAATAGTGTGTTTAAATAGTTTGAACATGACCACACTTGCTTTTGCATGCAAATTATATTTAGGACGATCAATCACCTAAGTAAAAGCCTTTTTAAATGTGTGAATACATATTGATTATCAAGCATATCCTCAGTGTAATGATTGCTGTTATCCATGCAGTATATGAAAGAGGTTGTGCAGAATGTCTATTCAAAGTAATCTGAATTTAGATGTTCCACATGTTGTGTGTGAGTGCACGTGCGTGTATATCTGTGTTTGTGTGTTTTTGTGTGAGTGTGTGTGTGTGTTTGGTTGTATTGTCACCCATTCCTGTGCTTCCTAGGAAAGAGAGCTGAGCTGCTGACTACAGACGCACCTCGACTCAGTCCTGACCCCCGCCTGCGCCACAGAGGACCAGGCAGACATGGGTACCCCCAAACATTATTATCATCACACACACAGGTCAGACGTAGAGGGTTTAACCCATCACACACATCATCACATATCGATAACACCAGCGTGGACACTGGTCCTCCCATTTAGGTTTTGCCTTCTCCAATCAAAATGTGTGTGATGTTCTTGTGATGTGTCTAATTGTTCTGTGCTGTACCACAATATGCCTCTCGGCATTGAGGTGTTCTAAGTCTAAGTCTTAGACCTTAGTCCTGTTCACATACTTTTGGGTAGTTTACCACCCTGGCTATCTGGCCTTCAGTCTCCCCATGGTTCAAAGAGACTCACTGACCTTCACCTTTCCACCAACTTCGACCTGAATGTTAAACCTCCAACAATCATGAGAAGAACAACATCTGGAAGTTATATTTTGCCTATATGTGGGCTACCAATTGTGTGTGAGTGAGTGAATCAGTGTTAGAGAGAGAGAGAGGCATATGTGTATATATAGATACACACACTTCTTGAAGGTTAACTATGACTTTTAACATTACTCTGTTAATTTCTATCTTTACCCAAGTGATTTCATTGATCGTTGCAACACCAGTTTCGATGCAGTAGCCAAGCTCAGAGGAGAGACATTTTTCTTCAAAGGTCAGCTTGTACACTACTTTCTAGAGAATTTCTTATTATGTTCCTCTCACACTACATTTGTTGGGCATTTTGGGCTTCTTTTATATTGATCGCTAGCCAAAATCTATGGCTAGTCAAGTTTCTATAAATGTTTGAATTGATTCTTTTGTTGAAATTAATTAAGGGCAACTTTGGAAGGATTGCCCCTGAAGAATCCTTCCAAAATCCTTCTGATTTTGGGCAAAAGTGTGATTCACCTCAGAGTAAAGGTTTGAAGAATAGTTGTCCAACCTTCAAGGTACGCCTTCTTCTTCCTTCCTCTGAACCCTCCCTGTGCCGGGTGTCCGTGCTTCAGGGCAGAGCATGTGGAGAGTCAGCAGCGGAGGCCTGGTCTCAGGCCACGGCGTCTCCATCAGGAGGCTGTGGGCTGGCCTGCCTGATCCCCTGCCCACCCTCCAGGCTGTGTTGGAGAGGAAATGGGACCATGGCATTATGTTCATCAGTGGTAAGCCTGTACATGGAACTTGGTACTTGGAACGGCTATTAAAAGGGGAGAAAGGGTGGTCCTCTCATCCACATTATCCCCCTCTGCAATGAGGGATGCGTCCAGATTCTGGTGCCACAGAACGTGTGGAGAAAAGAATATCAATGGCCCGATTAAGTCAGGAGTGTATGGTTTCTTACTATTTGTTTGCTTTAAATAATATGTTAAATGAATACAAATGGAAATATCTCTCCAGAAAACCATAATAGAACATACTCAGATCAAAGTCTCTCCTCTGCTGGCTGCAGATTCCAGGGTTTGGCTGTTCCAGGACCTGTCTCTGCAGGAGGGCTACCCTAGACCCCTCTCTGACCTCAGCCTGGGGACAAGGGATGGGGAAACGGACCCTGTGCTGAATGGTCTGGTGTGGGACTCTGAAGAAGGGCCTGTGTGGGGGGCGATGGGGGAACCAGCAGAGAAGGAGAACGACACCTGGGCGAGCCTCCTCCAGGCGGGCATCAATGGCATCACCACAGATATAGGCGGTGAGAAAATATGTCTGCGTCCTATGTCCTGTGTCCTATGTCCTGTGTCCTATGTCCTGTTTCTATATCCTCTACGTGCAGAGGCCTCTTGGGCGTGTTGTTTGGGGCGCTGGCATGGGGAGCCACACAATAATACAGAGAAATGAAATTATTAGTTGAAATGATGGACATAGTGAGTGGTTAGTGAGTATGGGCCACTGCAGAAGTGGTGGACTTCAGCGTCCATGAGGATATTGTAAATTATGAATGCTCTTTTAAAATTCTTGAAGGGTCTTGAAGGGTTAGTGAAGCCCTTGTTTCAGCTCCAATTCAAACACTGAGATAAAAAAAGAATTGTATTTTGGGTGTAGAGAATTAGGAAGGAGGGGGGACTTGCTATGGTACTTAAAAGTACCATGAACCACTTTTACATGTCCTAAGAAGAATCTGAGGTCAGAGCAGAAACAGTGTGGCAACGACTTGCCGAAACAGATGAGTTAAATCCTGTTTTTGGCAATAATATTAATTCATTGTGCCAAAATGGCATGGAATACTGTTCAAAATCCTAGAACACGTACGAAACATATCCAAAACTGGCACTTTAACTCTCCTTCCTTCTGTTTAGATTCCATCTACCTCTTCAAAGGAGACCTCTACTGGAAGTTCCTGTTCCCTGGCTCCTCCCCAGAGCCAGGGTACCCACGACCCATGGCCACTGATTGGCTCGACTGCCCTGACTCCTCCTCACCCGCGTCAGGCGACGCATCTCATCCCGTCGGACGCCAGGGGGTCCAAGAGAGATGGAGAGAGGAGAGAGTTGGACATGTGGCAGAGGGAGAAGGGAAAGACAAGGAAAATCTAAACAGAATCAAAGATGGGGACGGAGAAAGGAGCAGACCACAGCTCCGCGCCTGTATCTGCAGTACAGCGCCAGCGACCAGGACCGCCCCCGTCAGTATGGCCTTACTCCTAGGAACTTGGATCCTGTCCACTATGTAACGATAGCCATTAGTGAAAGTTCTCAGAGACCATTTACAACCAGCCTGTGGCAGTTAATCGACTTGGTGAGTTCAACTATACATATACAAGGTTACAGCTAGGGTTAAGTTAAGGAAGGAGGGGAAGGGAGAGGTTACGGTTAAAGTAGAGCAGTGGGGGTGTTCTGAATTGAGGCATGATTGAACTGGTCTCTGAGCTTCTACTGGACCAGTACTCTTGCCTGGACGAATGGTAATGAAACTCAATGCCATGTCATACTTAAAGCTAGGGTTGTAAATTTGGAGGAATCAGCCAGAGTGAGCTAGACCTGAGGGACTGAGGGCCTTTAGGCCTCCATCCGTCCACGACACTCAAAGGATTCAGCTTCAGCAACAGGTTTGCCCCCTGGAGGAAGAGTCATGAACAAGGAGTGAAGGGCACTCAACCCTAAACCTCACCGGGTAGGGAGACAGACAGGTAGGTAGACAGACAGGTAGGTAGGTAGACACACAGACAGACATTCAATCATTTATTGGGGCAGAAAGTAATGATTGACAGCTTATGACAGGTAGAGCAGATTTGTACATTTTTTGTCAGAGCATTTTAATTATTGATGCTGTTAAGATGTCAAGAGAATCTCCAAAAATATGATACCTTGTCAAGTCCAAGTTGCACCGTCAAGTAAACAAACTAAAGCAAAGGCTTCGGTTTGTGTTTGAGGACGCTGGCATGTTGTACGTTGTGGAATGGTATGAAAACAACAGAACATGGTATAAACAGAGGTATGTGTAAACTACATAAATATGGGGAGAAAATGTGTTTCAATGATAATGGTAAAAACAATTGAACAATATACTTTTCAGATCATCTAGGCAATATAATTGAACTAAATCTATGTTACATTATGTATATTGTATATATAACATATAATAACTTTATTATATGTTTCTCCTGAGTAAATGGTTGTATATAGATCAACATCATTTAACCTGTACCGTCATATCTTTCAACCTGTAACATCCTTCAGTACCAGTTACTTTTCAAATTGGATCATAGATAATAATACAATAAAAAGTGTAATGGAATTCCCACCACAGAAAGATAATAAAAAGGAAACTCATTTGCGCAACACATGCTTGATTTGTAACTCGCCTATTAACACTAGGCGAGTTTGAGGCCACGTTTATACATAGCAGGGTATTTAGAGAAACTAATATTTCCCCCCCTCCATTTTCAAAAGTAACATTGTGCACACGCGTTTTCAAAAAAGTTGTCATTTACATCAACCCGCATAAATACGCCGTCGAGTGCCATTATAACTATGCCAAACCTAAAAATAAAAATAAAAGGTTTTTATCACAGAGTTGGGTTTTCGTGTAAATGAGAGGCCAAACCGCGTGGAAATATCTGCATTTTCCCTTCGTGTAAACGGGGCAAGCATGCGTTGCATTGCCTCGCATAACATAATGAATTCTGGGATCTAAATGTCAGAAATTCTGGTGATAACTTCCCTATGCCACATGACTTTAAAAACTCGTGGGAGCTCCCTCCGTCTGCATTTCTGTGCACATGGGCTGTTTCCCAATGTGAAGGAAGCATGCTCAACGGCCGCCCTTTTAAGGACGCCACGTCATAGAACGCCGTCATAGAACACAACACAACCAACCCAACACAACACAACCCAGCAACATACAACACAACCCAACACAACACAACCCACACAAGACAACTCAACCCATACAACCAACACAACACACGCAACAAACCAACCCAAAACAACACAACCCAACACAACACAACACAACACAAGCCAACCAATACAACACAACACAACACAACACAACCGACACAACACAACTCAACACAACCAATACGACACAACCCAACACAACCCAACCAACCCAACTCAACCCAGCACAACACAACCCAACCCAAAACAACACAACACAACCCAACACAACACAACCAATACAACACAAACACAACACAACCAGCACAACCCAACCCAACCCAACCCAACCCAACCCAACCCAACCCAACCCAACACAACCCAACACATACAACACAACCCAACCAACCCAACACAACATAACCCAATCAACAGAATACACAACACAACATAACCCACGGTAGACCTACTGCTGTCTATAATGTAAGGCTTTAATTTAAGAAAAATAATTATAATAACAAATGAATAAAAGTATGCTCTGTCTTAGCCAGTGGAGTCAATCGTTCAGTGGAGAATCTTCAGTAGAGCTTTTGGTAAATGGATTATGGTTGGTTATGGTTTATGTGTTCTGCTGAGCTAATGCTTCACACTGACGGGTAGAGAACTTAATACTGTAGCTTGTCTTGGTGACAGAACCAGTTACGCTGGTGACAAGCAGGGCAGATATCAGCTTTGGTATTTTTCTTTCATTATGTTGCCTGGATTGTGTCCACTGCCTTGAATGAATACCGAATGAATTAATGTTTTTATTTTCCCATTTTAACCAAACCTCAGGAAAGCTACCCAACCTCACTTCTCCACTGATGAAGTAATGATCTGCTGCTCATGACAATATTTAAACTTTACCCCTACTTATTAGGCTAATTTAACACTTTCACCTCTTTGAATGTCACACTCCGATGTAGGTTGAGAATCATGTCATGTTGAATAATAACTTTTAAATATACTTTTTATGTTATATGAACCAATATTGGTAACAGCCTTTGTCATTGTTTAATGATATAATTCATGATTTAATGATTATTCATAGGACTAAAACTAAAATGCATAGCATCCATTGGTGAATCTTTTTTTGCCCGACCCTTCCGTTCCACTACATTTTCTTTTTTCTTTGTATGCGTTTTTCTTTTTCTTTAAAATAATCTGATGATATCAGAAACGTCGTCATTAATTATTGATAGATGTTGTCTTGTTTGTTTTCATTATTTGTAAAAAAAAAATTATGTTGGCCATTGTAAACATTGTAATAAACTTTGTAATACACGCTCCTATAAATTCACCTTATTACTGCACGTCCTCGTCTGCCCTGCAGTGGGCGTCGTGGGACGTCCAGGAGAATCAACACTCTGCGGTCATGACGCTATAGGCTGACACCTACTAAGGGCGGAGATGAGTTATATTATCACACATATACCAACAAGCTACAGTAATTGGGAGGCGAGTTTCCATGTTGATGAGGCCACCTGTTTGGAGATTATAGCCTGAATTGCGGATTACGTCTAAACGGAGATCACCAGAAGTTAGCTGGAGATGAGATGAAGTTTCACCCTGTTCAGCTTGTGTTCCTTCTCTCTCTTGGATGTTTATTCTCATTTACTTGGATTAATTCGATCCCCAATGAGACAGGTAATCGGTAAACCCGTTAAACACGCACCACAATATAGTCTTAGTAATAACCTAATAATAATATAATACAAATACAACGTATAATACTACTACTAATAATAATACTAATAAAATCAAGATAAACAATGGAAATTTGAAGGGATTTTCATTGTTCTTTTAAAAAAAGGTGTTTGCTACTGTTAGTTGGTACTTTAATTTCGGTCAGTGAATAAATTTTAGCCTAACAAACTAAAAAACAAGACAAAACATGAAAATCGTTATACTATCATAATACAATACATTTATGCAAAACCACCACATAGACTATATAAACCTAAAATACTTGAATGTCCCCAAAGGAAGTTTGACTTGAGGGTTTCTGCAGGAAGGGCTCTCTGACTACCCACAACAAGTATTTAGTATCCTATGTGTATTAATCTGCTAATTGTGCAGTAGACGGACTAGTTAGACCTGCTGTGACATGTGATATGACGCCAACGACATTTCTCAATTTCCTCATTCTGCAAATCCATAGAACATTACCAGGTCTGACCAATGTCATTATTTTACCAGACATTATGTGTGTGTGTGTGTGTGTGTGTGTGTGTGTGTGTGTGTGTGTGTGTGTGTGTGTGTGTGTGTGTGTGTGTGTGTACGTGTATGTGTACGTGTACGTGTAGGCCTACGTGTACAAACATAATATTTGCAAACGCGCTAACAAGTACAGTCACGTCAGTTGTAGCCTAACTATTCTGCATTTAAATCAACATAGGCCTAATATATGACAAGAGACGATTATAAGCAAAACACAATCCAAGATGTGTGTGCTTTGGATAATGGAGCAATCTAAACAGATGAGTTGTAGTAATTCAAAGAAACACTAGATTGTTAAGAATGCCGGTTAGAATGCATGCGCCCTCAGGGTTCGTTGTGCTCAGACGCACCTCATTGTTATTGTTGCATGAGATCATTGCAGTTAGCACCAAAGCCTGGCAGTGTTAATGTCAGTCTATCAGTGGAGTCCACAGGCCCTTTTGGAAGGATACGTTATAGTATGGACTCTAATGGTTTTAAATTGGACCCGTTTTAACATAGCTTTTGGAATGTACCAGATGTTACTGTTTTAGCTCTAACCCTAGTTTTAGCTCTAACCCTAGTTTTAGCTCTAACCCTAACCCTAACCTAACCCTAACCCTAACCTTAACCCTGACCCTAAACGGGTTAACCCTTAACCCCTAACCCCAAACCCTCACTCCTAACCCCTAACCGCTAACAACTTTATTTTTATGCATTTTTATAGAGTGAGAAAGACAGGAAGGGATGGGAGATAGAGGGGAGGACATGCAGCAAATGACCATTGGCATCGAACCCGGTCTCTGCAATCAGGACTGTGCCTTATTGGTACACGCTCTAACCGGGGCGCCCCTGACCCCTAACTTCTAACCATGACCCCAACAGTCTCTTCTGGCCGTAGTAAATATAATTAGACAAAATAACTTTGTTCTCCTGAAGAGCATTTAACGCGCATGCGCCCTGGCAACAGATGTAAAAAATACCAATAGCACAAACCAGTAGCCCCCTGATTCCTACATTAATTCCAACAGACTTGTAACTTCATTGGTAACACTTCAGCTTCCTCTGCGGAGTGCAGGCCGCAGAGGAAGCTGAAGAAAGCTCTACAATCCAAAACGGTACAAGTGACAACTTGCTGCTCAGCAGCAAAGTATAGGTTACAATGGTTTCATCACCAGACCGGTATTATCCTTTAACATTTCTCTTTTTTTACTCACAATCTCTTTTATTTATTTTTCCTGTAGCGTCATACGTGGAAATACAGAGTCTTTACAAACGTTTGCTGAAGGTTGAAGCATTGGGAGTGCAGGTCAACCTCGAGCTGCACAGGGCTCTGGAACGTCTCGCTAACTTCTCCACAACTACCAAGGAGCCCATCGCTGCCTCAGGTCAGTGTCTACAAGCTGTTATCTTAGTGGTGCTGAAGACCTTTTATGTGTTTTTGTTGTGTTCTTACGTGTTATTGACTCATTTAGGTTTTGCATGAACGTTTGCTGTGTGTATCAATTATTTTACTATCTTATTTTACTTTACTTTCTACAAACATTTTCTGTTTGTATTTTCTGTTTGCGCTGACTGTTTCAGACGGGACCCGTTTCAATGTTGCGCTTCTAAAGACGCATGGTACGACTGCGTTTGGCATCACTTACTTGATGTTGTTTTGATTGAAGATCGGCAGGTTGTAGTGGGTGTGGCGGTGAATGTGTGCGTGCGTGTGCGTGCGCGTGTGTGTGTGTTGCGAGCGTATGCAATTTCAAAGTAACAAACCAACTCAAAGCCGATGCATGCATCCAAAACTATTCGTTCAAAACCAAATAAACAAATCAAAAACAGCGTTGCTTATTCGCTTCAAATACTTTTTCTTTTCAAAACTTGGTAATTAATACGGCGCGGTACCGAGCGGTTGAAAACAATGTTGGCATCTCCTGTGGCTGCCTTGCTTGTATTTGCATGCATTGCTTTTATTACTTGAACGCTACATGCCACAGTTCTTTTTTTGTAATGTTAATAGTGGTTTATTTTTATTCATTACTTGAAGGCTACATGCCAGTGCCACTGTTTTTTGTAATGTTTAAATGTTTTTAATAAATTAGTGTATGTTGAAGTACATGAGATTTATTGTTTTGTTTTTGACCGTGGTATCGAATTGGGTATTGAGAATCTTCATTTTCACTGGTATTGGTATCGACTACTAAATTTCTGGTATCGTGACATCCCTAGTTAGAACTAGCGCCAACTTCCACTTGAGATTTAAGCCGTTCCATCAACGCAGTTCAGCCGCGCCTTGCTCAGGTTAGTTCAAGCCAGGCTAACATTACTTTGGATTACACGCGTTCACGAGATATGTAACCAGCCCGAAAACGACCGAGCGGGATCTTTTCCAGTGGCGAACAGAAGCTGCTTGTGGAGGTCTATGAGAAGTACAAGCATACAATAACTCAAAAAGGGAACACCGTAAACATTAATAAAACAGGGAGGCTGCCTGGCAAAAAATTCGGCGATCTATTGAATGCATAAGTAGTATTAAGCGTAACATATTTTAATTGAATATTGACCATGGATTTGATAGCAGGGCGATAGTCTCGCGTTAACGTGTCGGACTTGCACCCGGTCATCCAGGGATCAATCCCCACGTAATTAGTAATATAGGAAGGATTACTAGAGAAATCAAAGAACTTTTCATGCCATTTATTTTCCATTTCTTTGAATATTCTTAATTAGGGAATTAATAAAAATTAATAAAGGGAATTACAAACCGAAGCCAACACCAAAGCACTATGAAATACTAATGGACGCGAACTCGGGTCGTGCGTATCACAGGGCAAGTGCTAAACCATTCACCCCGCTGATTCCTGATTACACGATAATACATAGATTTGTGTAAAAATGTGTTGAAAAAATAGCCACAGTAACAATAGATAGCAATTCATTTAATTATTTCATTTGCATCATTTAATCTTAGACCCTTAGTGAAAATATACGCTGTTTGTACTTCATATATGTACATTTATGACTAAATTGTGAGGACTAGGCTTGGCGGAACCTTCTGATGGTACAATTGTTGCTGACAGATGGATTTCTCTGAAACACAGCTCAAGTTAGCCTGACAGTTAACCTGCTCCTGACCAGGTTAGTTTGGTCGGATAAATTGCCAAGGTTACATAGCGGAGATTCCCTTAAGTCATGTTCATGGAACGCAACTCTAGCTGAAAGAAGCTCGGCTAAGCGCAATAAGCCTGGCTTTGCGTTTAGCCTGGTTGATGGAATACCCTGCAGGTCTATAGAGCTATGGTTATTGTAAATAGAGCAAACGGCTATATCTCAACGGCAAATTAAACTTGAAAAAGAAACCTTGAAGTTATTTGAAAGTTTTTTATTTTATATATATTTTAAAGTAATTTTTTTGTAAAGCGTTAACTTTGTTAACTTTTCTTTTTAAATTTGTTGAAATCACCGCTTTCTCCAACTCTCCAATTTCTGATAAGTTGTATTAGGTGTCACATATCCCTACCTACGGACAAGACAAAAACACCACAACCATTTAGGCTACATATTCTACAGTTGTTCCGTTGTTTTGCCTACAGCTAACGCTGTAACGTAATCATGACTGAAAAAGGGTATTAAATCTATGTGCCAAACAGGTGTTCTGCAGACCAGCTCAGCTTTTATACTACTTCTAAAGTTCTACAAAAGTCTTAAACAAGGAAAGATCAGGAAACCACAAATAAAGTATGAGTTGAAGTAGTTGTACTTTCCACAACAATACTGGGCCATATTGAGAGGGAGTTTGTTAAGGGTTGCAGAAAAGGACCCAGGTGCAGAGCGGATATAATTGGAAAAAATATTTATTCCTTTTCTTTAGGATTTAAAAAAAACAAAAGGAGAGACTAGTCAAAAGTCAAACTAAGGAGTCAAAATTGTAACGCACAAAAGATCAAGGCAAAAGTTCCAACACAAAAAAAATCCAAAACAGAAAATAACAAGCCAGAGCATCCAAAGTCCTCTGGCAGAGCAAAAACAGACAGAGTTCGGCCGTGTCCCAATTCAGGGGCTGCATCCTTCGAAGGACGCATCCTTCGAAGGATGCAGCCTTCGAAGACCGCGAAGGCTGCATTGAAGGCCGAACGAGCGTTGTGGAATGGGACGGTCTAGCCTACGGAGCATTTCCGGATTGCGTAACCAGCCGTTAACGTCCTTTACCTTGCGTGACCACACGCCGCTCCTGTCTCCTAGCAACCCTGACAGCTGCGGTTCAAACCAGACAGCGGAGGAGAAATATGGAGCCAGAAATCATAATTTTATTGGTTATGTTTTATCTTTTATTGGAGGAGTGGGAGAAGATTCACCGCTGGGTGAAGAGGAAGCGAGGACGTTGGCTTAACGTTAATTAGTTTAACGTTATATGTCTAGCTTTAATGTCATTGAACTTTGACAATAAAGTTACATATTTAAAATGGTCCCAACCTTACTTTTATATAAAACAAATGTTTACATGTTTTGTCATTAAATATGTATTCGTTGCAGCTGCTGCTTCCGCTCTCACCGCGCCATTTCTGAAAAAATATCCAACACGCAATGAATCTTGGGATACGTTGGGCCGTGAAGGATCCATCCGATTCATCCTTCAAATCCGGGAAACGAAGGCTGCATATCTCAGCTGCATTCGAAGGAGCCTTCGAAATGGGACAGCACTTGACACGCCGCTGTGACGTATGCGGTCTTCAAATGCGTCCTTCGAAGGATGCAGCCCCTGAATTGGGACACGGCCAGTATCTCACGAAACTTGTGGAACGATCTGACAAAGACTAACTTGTGGGCTGAACTTAAATAACAGAGGGAAAGCAAATCATTGGCAGGGAGAAAACAAGGGACAGGGAAAACTCAATCAGGATAACGAACAGCTAATGAGGGCCAGGGAGTGGCACCAGGCAGGAGAGGGTGGGGTTCAGGACAAAAACTAAAGCCGTTTCTCAATACCAAGTACACGGACTACGTACTCGCGGACTTGGAAGTACGTACTTGGCAAGTCCGGACTTTCAAGTACAGACTTCCGAGAACTCGAGTATGCACCTGCAATTGGAACAGCAGCGGACTCGATGATGCATCCTGGGATATTTAACGGTCCCAAGTCCACACGAGTCACCTCCGATGCATCCTTGGTAGAACGGCCTCATCGAGAACGCATCGAGAACACCTCCGGGTTTTACGACAATAATCGCGTACTTGGAATTGGAGCAGTGCTTGGGCTACCACTGATGACGTTTACCGAGAACGCAAGTACACGAGTACACACGAGAACGTGAATTGAGAAACAGCTTAAAAGAACATGGCAAATGCAAAAAAATTCATTCAATTCCACAGAAGACCAGCAGGGCGGGCAGAGTCCATACATGATACTAACAGAGTTGTTGATCGGTAAAATCCTATATCAACATGAATATACCCTGAGGCAGTTGGATTGAGAAGCGGTTTCAAAAACAGACACCAGGTTGTGGGTTAAAGTAATGGCATTTATTCAAAAAGGTGAGGGGAAGAGACATGGTGAGAGTCCAACATAAAGTCGGAGGCCTTCATGGGTACACTGGAGCACTGGGTTCCTCTTCAGAGCCATGGGCCACATCCTTCCTCGAGGGGAGAGGTTCTCCCCCTTTGTAGCTGTCCAACCCTCTTCTGGCATCATGGCCGGCAGGTGTTCTCCGTTGGCGATCATGCAAGGCAAGGCAACTTTATTTATATAGCACTTTTCATACACAAGGCAGACTCAAAGTGCTTCACATATAAACATTGTCATTCAATAAAAGAAAATAATAGATACGTAAAAAGTAAAACAGAAAATAAAGGCAAAGTTAATAAAAAAATACAAAAATACATTTTAGAAAGTGAGAAATAAAAGCAAAGTTACTAATAAAATAAAAAATAGAAGCATTGTAGATTTAAGATTTAGCAGAAAGCTAAAGCAAACATAAAAGTCTTCAGTCTTGTTTTAAAAGCTGTCAGAGTTGGGGCAAGTCTTAAATCCTCAGGGAGTTTATTCCAGCTATTTGTTGCATAGTAACAAAATCCTGCTTCCATGTTTCGTGTTGACTCTGGGGACAATTAGCAGATTGGTCTCAGAGGATCTTAGTGTCCTAGAAGGCTTATGTAGTGGAAGCATATCAGTTAAATATTTTGGCCCTAGACCATGTAGGGATTTATAGGTTAGCAACATGATTTTAAAATCAATTCTCTGACATACAGGGAGCCAATGTAACGATTTAAGAATTGGTGTAATATGTTCAAATTTTTTGGTCTTTGTTAGAACTCTAGCAGCAGCATTCTGAACAAGCTGTAGTTGCCTTAGAGTTTTTTTGGGAGACCTGTAAGGAGACCATTGCAGTAATCAAGCTTGCTAGTGATAAAGGCATGTACACGTTTTTGTAAGTCTTCGGTAGACATGAGCCCTCTAAGTCTTGCTACGTTTTTAAGGTGATAATATGCAGATTTTGTAACTGATTTGATGTGACTGTCGAAATGTAAATCTGAATCCATGATAACCCCTCGATTTCTGGCTTTGATTGAGGTTTTCAGGGACAGAGAGTGAAGGTGTTGGGTAACTTTAAGCCTTTCGGTTTTAGCACCAAATACAATTATCTCGGTTTTGTCCTCATTTAGTTGAAGGAAATTTCGGCACATCCAGTCTTTGCTCAATGCACTGGCACAACAGATCTATGTGCTGATAGTCATTTGGTGATAGCGATACATAGATTTGCATGTCATCAGCATAGCAGTAATGGTCAATATTGTTATTTTGCATGATTTGCCTTAGTGGGAGCATGTAGATGTTGAATAGAGAGGGTCCTAAGATCGAACCTTGTGGGACTCCACATGTCACGTTCGTTGATTCAAAGAATCAAAGTCGCCAATGGAAACAAAGTAGTTCCTATTTTGTAGGTAGGACCTAAACCAATTTAAGACTGTGCCTGAAAACCCCACCAAGTTTTCTAATCTGTCCAAAAGTATTGTATGGTCTACAGTGTCGAGTCTGTGTTAAGACGGATGTCGTTTACAACTTTAATAAGGGCGGTCTCGGTGCTGTGAAGGGGTCGGAATCCGGATTGGAAGGTGTCATAGCAACCAGTTGATGCCAGGAAGTCACTAAGTTGCTGGAGGACAACTTTCTCAATGATTTTACTTATGAAGGGTAGATTTGATATTGGTCTGTAGTTGTTAATAATAGACGCATCTAGGCTCCGCATTTTTAAAAGGGGTTTGATAACTGCAGTTTTTAAGGCTTTTGGGAAAGTGCCTGATTGGAGAGAGTTGTTAACTATTTGCAATATGTCTATTGCTAGGCAGTCAAAAACATTCTTAAAGAGGTTGGTAGGTAAAGTATCAAGGCAACAGGTGGATGGCTTCAGTTGTGTCACAGTTTCCACAAGAGTTTTAGAGTCTATGACATTAAAGCATGTCATTGCCATGTTACTTTTTCCTGAATAGGGTGTTAGTCCAACATTTTTGTTTAAAGTGGAGACATTGATGGCGCGTCTGATGCCTTCAATTTTATCAGTATAAAATGCTGCAAACTCATTGCATTTCTGCGTGGAATGAAGGTCAGGTGGAATTTGTGTTGGGGGCTTGGTCAGTCTGTCAACAGTTGCAAATAGGGTTTTGGCATTATTAGTATTGGTTTTAATGATATTGGAGAAAAATGTTTCTCTTGCACTTTTTAAGTCTAAATTGTAGGCACGGAGGCTCTCTTTATAGATGTCATGGTGAATATGAAGTTTTGTTTTACGCCATATGCGTTCAGCCTTCCTGCATTCTTTTTTCTGGGCTGTTAAAAAAGCAGCTTTTCTCCAAGGTGCCTTTTGCTTTCCAGAAATCGTTTTAACCTTATAAGGTGCAATGACATCTATGACTTTCAAAATTTTCAAATTAAAGTTTTCTAAAAGATCATCAGCAGGGTTGAGAGGTGGGTAGCAAGGAGATGGCCTTTTTAAAAAGTACATTAGAATGTTCATTGATATACAGTTTTTTTTACAGTATTTGATTTTGTCTGTATGTCGGGAATAAAATATATATTAAAGAAAACACAGAAATGGTCTGAGAGTAAAGGATCAGTCACCGAGAGATCTGAAACATTGAGACCCTTTGTGATAACGAGGTCTAGAGTGTGCCCCTTACAACGAGTAGCCTCTTTCACATGTTGAGACGTTTCAAATGTGTCAAAAATGGTAAAAAGTTTTTTTGCACACTTATCATTAAAATCATCAGTATGAAAATTGAAGTCACCAGTTATAACTAGACAGTCAAAGTCTGTGAAGATGCTAGACAATAAATGTGTCTACGGCTGAACCCTTTTTTGTCTCAGCAATAAACCGCCCTCCGCTTGGGTGTTATCAGACTGTGGTCATGACGTGGGGATGGTATCATTGAGGCAGATGCAGGTTTGCTGGATAATACAGATTGTCCATGACTTCTTCCAGTGCTTGTCTTTTGGTGGAGGCCGTTGTGGTACTGGTACTGTTCCCCTTGTGGAGGGTTTTTGGCATCCAGGCCATCCACAACCTAATGAAAACGTTTTCAGACTCTTCATGAAACTCTGTTTCATTGCAACATTTCTCCCCATAATGACAAATAATTTCCAGATGAAAAACAATTACTACTAATATTGGAACTAACATTACAATGCTTCTATGCTTCCAGAATGGAGATGTATCCCGCTATATCAGGGTGTAAATGAAATTCATAGATTTAGGATTTTTAAAAATTGCTTTAATCCCTATAGAGTCTAGACTTTGTTGTATACAGGGAATGGGTTAACCTAGCAATGTTCATAGAAACAAGTGTTTGGCGCTTGTTTCTGTGAACATCCCCTTACTGTACCGACAGCGACATATTGTTGTTTCTCTTACTTCTGACAAATGTAATTATTGTAAGTTGCTTTGGACAAAAGTGTCTGCTAAATGCACAAAATGTAATGTAAATGTAGACCTTACACCTTGTCTGTCCAAACACTGATTGGTTGTTACAGTAAATCTCAGCATCAAAAGAACAGGAGCTCAGGGCTTTGCAAAGTCTCCCGGTCTTTACACTGGTGTCTAAAACCTCAAAATCCAATCCAGTCTTCTTTTATGATACTTTGTAATCCAATCTTAACTCAAATATATGTTTGCTATATAGTATACGTTAAATTACACATAGATAATACATTTGATCATATCTTTAGCGAGTGACTCCAGAAATAAGCAGTGTGCAAAGTGCAGACACAGAGAAGCAACATTGGAAAGAGAGCCACCAACAGGCCAACATTACACGTCTCTATCTTTATATCACTGCAACAAGCTACACACCTTTCTTCTCTTCTTCTTTTCTTCTGTTTAGGCCAGCCAAGACAGGAGCTGGCTTCTTCAGATCTGCCCAATACTCTTCTCCTGCCCAGCATCTTCAGCTTCCTGCCTCACCTAAAGGAGCATGTGGATGGCCTGACCCCCAACATCATCTTGGGACAGGGGCGGCGTGGGGGTAATGGAACTAATTCCTAAGATCACACACAAACATTCTCTTACTACGCTTTCCCCTTCTGCTCTCTCCGGCCTCCGTTACACTTGTCTTTTCAATGTGACCTTTGTGGCTCGTGAATAAGTCTTTAGGATCGCCCCAGGATGCGTCCTGAGGTGGTCCAGGCCGCTTTCTGATCAGGATCAGCGTAGTGTACGATCCAACCACATCTCAACAGCATTGTACTTAAAGATCCCATATCATGCTTTTTTAGGTTTAATAATTGCATTTGGGGGTACTACTAGAACAGGGTTACATGCCTGTATGTTAAAAATACCATTATGATGGTGATATCATTATCACCCCTTAAATGATTAGGGGGAATAAGAGATCTGATCACAAATCTGACCACATTTTGCATCCAAGAGTACAGAGGCCATTCAAACGCCGACAAACGACCAAACAAAAAAAAACGTAACTCAAACAATCCTTAACTCGCCGTCTGAGCTCCAAGGAGTTTATGTTGGGCAATCTGAAGTTTCATGCACCTAGGAAGTCAGAATTTGTGTTACTATTTTCCTCATTATAAGCACTTATATGAAACAGTATAGTGCACTAGTATACTATCTACTATCATGTGAAACAGTATAGTACACTAGTATATTATTTAGTACACTAGTATATTCTTTATTATTAAATGGGTGGCTTAAATCAAGCAATCTGATTGGTTCCCAACTGTTGTATATTGAGTGTATACACACAGCTATGACGCCTGTTCAGTTTACAGAGTTCAGTATCACTCCGCGCCTAACTTGAACTGTTCTTTATTTATATATAAAAGCAATAGCATAGTTCACTGAAGCCTAAAAATATGTTGATTGTTGAACTCGATAGTAGGCTAAATTGCTGGCGAACCAAGCTACCGTCTCTAGCCTAGCCTTCTCTCTGAAGGACGCTAGTGTGTTGCATAGCAACCGCCGCAGCAACTTTGCAGGCAGCCAGGAGGGACTACTTTTTTGTATTCGTTAAAAAAAATGCTTTTCCGACTTTCTCGCTTTTTCAAAATTGAGGGTGTCTATGACTTTCATTCCGCCATACTTACGTAACCGTTTTATAAAAGCAATAGATCACTTCAGTCAGTGGTATGTTCTCATTATACCACAGTATACTTTTTTATTATTATGCCACTTCGATGCTACAGTGTTAAGCATTTTACATCTCCATTGCACATTATCTGTAACCATATTACATGTTATCTTTTACCTGGTATACTACACTTCAAAGTATTTGTTACCTGGTATTACTTCCTAGTATCTGTTACCTGGTATCCTACACTTCATTCGTAGCTGATGCTTATGATTCAGTAAAACAAGGACATCTTGCTCTGTAGTTCCCCTAGCCATGTGCTTGTATGTATGTGTGCTTGTGTGTATATATATATATATGTGTATGGATGTGTGTGTCAGTTTCCTTGGTGCTAGGTGTGCCAACAGTAAGGCGGGAAAAGCAAAGCTACCTGATCAACACTTTGAACTCCCTACTCTTCAGCCTGACGCCCTCACAGTGCCAAGACCTCCTCATCATCATCTTTGTTGCAGAAGTAAAACTTGCACACACACAGACACACACATAAACACACACACACACACACACACACACACAAATATCTTTGCATTGAAAAATACAAATGACTATGACCAAAGTGGCGTCTGCCCTCCTGAAGATCCTCCTCCTCACTGTTTGTCCCAGACGGAGCTGGCGTACGTGCAGACTGTGGCGGACCTCCTCATGAAGAGGTGGGATCCTTGTTCGTCTTCCAGCCCGTTGGGGGCTCAGGCACAGCAAGACCCACAAAAGAAATGCAAGGCAGAGCAACTTAAAGTTGTTGGGCTTTAGTATGGAAAATGCAAATACAGTATTACTACGATATGTGATGAACAGCTTTTGATCTATTTCACACACAGCAGATTGTCTAAAAATGTCACCTTTATACAGCCTTAGATACATCTGGAAGCCAATTGCACTATTTGTCAAACATTTGCATTTGTATTGGAATGTTTCCAAAGTATATATAGTAAACAGGAACTACTTTCAGCACAGGTTGAACTAGCTCACTATTGTGGCCGCAGGAAGATGTATTCCAGCACCATCCCAGCACACCTATCTTTACATGGAGGCTGTGCTAATTAGTGTGGCAAATCTCCTGCAGAGATGTAAACTGTATACTGAAACAGACCTGGAAACAGACGCCTCACCACCATTTTTTGCTTACTGCCTACAGAAGTTACAGATGTTTCCATTTGCGAAACCTGATGTTATAAACAAATGATATACCAAGGTTCACCTCTTAGGTCTATTCTATATATCTGTTCTTATCAACTGTTGAAATGGGGCATGACTAGCGATGGCGGTGGCAGTGGGGGTTGGGTTGTGCTTTTGTCGAGTTTTGTTTGTAAATGTGGCCGGACACTGTGGCCTGAGGTGCTGTCTCTGTAATAGAGGACCGGGAAGCTTCTCAAACTTTCTTTGTTTCCTTCTCTCAGTTTCCCCACAGAGGCCGGCTCAGGGCTGCTGGAGGTGGTGTCCCCACCTCAGTCTTTCTACCCAGACTTCACCACGCTACACGAAACCCTCGGGGACTCCAAGGAAAGAGTCAAGTACGACAAATATGATAGCTGGTTGGACAGCAGAAAGAAGACCAGCAATGTGTCCACTTGCTGAAAGTTTGAAAAATGTGGCCATTGCACTGTGAATATTCAAACTTATGAGAAGGGTTGAAAAGAGAGAATTAGTGTGCTTGTCGTTTCCATGCCTAGAAATAGAGACTTTCTGACAGCTGCATAACGTGGCATGCTGTTTGTGGGCAAAGGCAACAAACAGCAAAATACAGTGTACAGTTTGGTAACTAGTGTTCAAATCATGGGGGTGCCATAATTAAGGTAGTAATTCGAACACTGCTTGTAACTAACCTACTATGTAATAAGGATAATAATTCAATATGAAGAAGAGAAATGAATGGTGTAATTATCAACACTTGTCTGTTGGTAGATGGAGAACCAAGCAGACTTTGGACTTCAGCTACCTCATGCTTTATGCTCAGGATAAAGGAAGATACTATGTTCAGGTTCTCATTGCAAATCCACACACACACACACACACACACACACACAGACACACACACACACACACACACACACACACACACACACACACACACACACACACACACAGACACACACACACACACACACACACACACACAGACACACACACACACACAGACACACACACACACACACACACACACACACACACACACACACACACACACACACACACACACACACACACACACACACACACACACACAGACAGACAGACAGACAGACAGACAGACAGACAGACAGACAGACAGACAGACAGACGACTTACTTCTGCAAATGGAAAGCTTAAGTTCCAAAGTACAAAGTATGTTCATATTTTTGGGTAGGGATCAATCACATTCATTCAACACATGCTTGAGCTGTCACATTGTTGTGAGGTGAGTGGTTAACGAGATAGACCTCAATCTCCTCATCAACTGCAGCAGCAGCATCATCATATCCTGTATTATTTTCAAGACACAGGTTACACGTCAGTGTACCGCAAGCATTGCTACACTGCTGTAAGAACTGTAGAACATGTCTACAGTATATGTCTGTCTTCTTCATGGCTGTGTATCTGTTTCAGCTTGAAGACGACATTGTGGCGGCGACCGACTACTATGACATGATGCAGAGATATGCCCTGCAGCAAGGTGCACACCCATGGCTGTTCCTGGAATTCTCACAGCTTGGTTTCATAGGTGTGTGTGTGTGTGTGTCTGTGTGTGTGTGTGTGTGTGTGTGTGTGTGTGTGTGTGTGTGTGTGTGTGTGCTTATTATTTTTATTCAACATTTCCACAGAAACATCTTTGTTTCTCTAACATGTTTAAATGTGTTTGTGAAAATGTTCAAGGCAAGATGTTCCACACCCACGACCTCCAGATGATAGCTGAGTTCTTTCTAATGTTCCACAAAGACAAGCCCATTGATTGGCTGTTAGACCACATCCTGTGGGTAAAAGTCTGTAATCCAGAGCGAGATGAGGTGAGCATGTTGGCATAACATAACTCCTGTCATGTATACATGAGATATCGTAATGTAGGTGATACTTAATAGACACAGGTTTTCAAATGTTATGAAGTCACACATATGAGTTACATCGAGAGGATCCAACTATGATATTTCACTATGCTGTGGGAGTTCTGTCGTCTTGTTCAGATCTTTTTACCAGGTTTTAGAAAAGTCTATTCAGTAAACCAATAGAACTCTACCCAACCCACACTTGCTTTACATTCCTGCTCAGTTAAATGTTCACAAACTACATTTTATTCTTTGAATGGGGTTTTTTAAAAGTTTATTTATTTATTTTTATTTAAGTTTGGTTATCCGGCCATTTGATCTGTGAACACACCATTTAGGTTTTATGTATAAATATATTTAGTGTTTGGAACCTCAATGTCCATTGTCTATCTGAAGAGTTGCTTCATAATGCCTAAAGGCCAAAGTATACTACTCCGTATCCGTAATCCGTAGTCCGACTCCATAACTACGGAGTCCCCTCGCGCATTTGAAGTTCTCCGTCGGGATGTCGGATACGCAATGCAATTCGCTGCCCGATCGATCTTATATGCTGACTACTAACCATGTAAATAGTGTTGAAAATAAACTTCCAAAGCTTTTCAAATCTTATTTGGTGTTTTATTGGTCCTTAATGTGCAAAGTAAACAATGTAAAAAGTAAATAAGGTGCAAAGTCAAACCGGGAAAAGTGATTCCGGAAATTATTTTGTTAGAGAACCAATCACAGCCCTTGCCATTTCTGTCCGTCCCTGTATTTCAAAGTGTTTATTCAAACTAACCAATTTTCATGTTGATATGTTCCCTCATTCAGAAACACTGCGATGCACAGAAATCCTTTATCAAACACAGACACAAGCCATCTCTCTTTCAACATGTGGGGCTGCACTCTTCTCTGTCTGGAAAAGTTCAGAATCTCAAGGTGGGCTCGCCTACTTCTCCTTTTAAAGTTGAACAACAAGTTATCATCAACAGTGAATAAACACTGGTGTGTGTCTAACATGACCCCCCCCCAATCTCTTCTCTCTGGGAGCAGGATAAGGACTTCGGTAAGCAGGCCCGGTTCAGGGCCCACAGTAACCCCCCAGCGGAAGTGTCCACCAGCCTGGTCCACTACCAGCACCACACCCTGGACAGCATCTACCTGGGACAGGGCTTTTTCTGGGGGCTCACGCCCATCCGAGGGGACCATGTCACGATTCGCTTGGCCCATCCCACCCACATCAAACGGTCAGTGTGAGGCCTAGACCTAATGCAGGGCTTTCCAATGCTGTGCTCCGTGGCCAGGCTTAATGCAGGCCTAATGCAAGCAGAGCTGAATGTTTGATTTAGGGAGTGACTCCACACAGGCACAACCACATGAATCATTCTGAGAATGATAAAAGAGCTATGATAACAGACAATTATGGAACAAACATTTCCCAGATCTCTAGGTCACACTAGGAACATCATGCTGTGCTGTTTATCGTTGTATGATGTTGTAAAGTTGGGGTGGTGTCGTGTGGCAGGACAATAAGCTATATAATAAGAGCAAGTCAAAGAATGTAACAGAATCAATTGAAGTCCTCATCAAGATCCCTCAAACTCAATCCTACACAGTACACTACTGTACTCTCTCACATGAACCCACACAATTTAAGATACACTTTTACACTCCAACACAAATATATATATTTTTTAATATAAAAGGTCACAGAACAAAAGATGTGTTCTGTTGCTTGTTGTAAGTCTGCATAGATGATATCGCCCAATATATATATATATATATATATATATATATATATATATATATATATATATACATACCGTTCATATATCTAGATATTTAAAATTTCATATGTGTATATTATTATCTATAAATAGATATAGCTCTATATATTTATGTGTACATAAATGTCAGAAGGACTTGGTTGTTCTCTGGGGCTTTTGAAATGCTGCAAACTTATCTGAGAACTGAAGTGAAACTTCTCCTTCTGAGCACGTTCCATATAAATATACAGTTATCTGTATACATATCTCTCTTAAATCTGATTCTGATTGGTCAGGGTAAGGCTTTGTGGAGTTTATATGTGGAAGAGTTTGATAGTGTGTGTGTATGAGAGTCCAAGTTTGAATTATGGCCTAAACACATCCAGGCTTTACTCAGCCTGCCATAGTTGGCCTATCAAATATCTACACACTTTTTATCATTAACGTTATCATCCCTACCATTCATTGTATACCTATTACCTATCGACCACGTTGATATCAGAAAAATAATATTTTTGGTAATATCTTAACATCATTTGTATTTACATTCTAGATACCTGTTCCGCAGCGGCAATTTTGAGTCTCATCATGATAAATTCTACAACACCACGGTCGAAGTGCTGCCCAGAAATGTAAGTGGCCTGTGTGTGTGTGTGTGTGTGTGTGTGTGTGTGTGTGTGTGTGTGTGTGTGTGTGTGTCTGTGTGTGTGTGTGTGTGTGTGTGTGTGTGTGACACTTGACACAGTGCTGGTCTTCATTTCAGCCTCAAGTGTTGACACTCTTGGATGGACAACGTACTTCTGAGCTCCCACCAAAACTCTTGGCTTACACTCTCCTGTCTGATAGTAGAGTGTGTTTCACTCTCCTGTCTGATAGTAGAGTGTGTTTCACTCTCCTGTCTGATAGTAGAGCGTGTTTCACTCTCCTGTCTGATAGTAGAGCGTGTTTCACTCTCCTGTCTGATAGTAGAGCGTGTTTCACTCTCCTGTCTGATAGTAGAGCGTGTTTCACTCTCCTGTCTGATAGTAGAGTGTGTTTCATTCTCCTGTCTGATAGTAGAGTGTGTTTCACTCTCCTGTCTGATAGTAGAGCGTGTTTCACTCTCCTGGCTGTTGGGTAGAGTGTGGTTCACTCTCCTGGCTGCTGCAGGTAGAGTGTGGTTCACTCTTCTGGCTGCTGCAGGTAGAGTGTGGTTCACTCTCCTGGCTGCTGCAGGTAGAGTGTGGTTCACTCTCCTGGCTGCTGCAGGTAGAGTGTGTTTTGGTTTGTGCGCTGATGTCATGTGACCCATCATCCATTCAAAGGGCAAGGTGTTGGTGGGAGTGATGCTAGTCATTTGGACACAAAATAACTGTATGCAGAGCATGACTCCAGGTACCGCTACATCAAGGCTAATGCCAAGCCGATGAAAACAGACCTAACCGTGACCCTAACTATTCATAGTGCTGAATAGTACATAGTCTATTCCCAATTCCAAATGTTGCCAATGTGTCTTAGTACTTTTTACGGTTTTAATTGTGGTCTTTTTTTGCAATCTGCAGGCATCAGTGTCCATGGAAGTGTCTGCTGGCTCCCCACCTCAATACATAGGATCAGATGGATTCATTGTTATCGGTAATGGAACTCACCCACACACACACAGCCCATTCTGACGGTGTTCTGCTTAAGGCTGCCCCACACTACAAGATTTTTTAATCTTATGCGTTTTTTGAGTCGGATGTACACCACACACATAAAGAGAATCTCAGCCGATTTGTTGCTCTCCGATCGTAAATACAAATACATGAGATTCGAACACAAGACGGAACACCACACACTATAGGACAATCTTGTCCGATAACTGCACTCTGCAGGGCCGTGGAGGCTACGTCATCCAGCACGAGACAATTGTAGAACTAGAGCAACTCGCGTCAACAGTGAAAATGGATCAGTGTCTTTTGACAGCAGTTGTTTCCGCGGTGCTCATGCTTACATAATATCAGAGAATATCCGCGTCAGTTTGGCCGCGTCGCAATTAATGAATAAAGATCATAAACACGTCGGAAGAAAAAAACTTTTATTTTGACAGATGTGCCCGAAGTTACTACTTTACTACTCCTGGTTCGATGAGGAGTTCCTCACTCGTACATTTGCCTTTTTTTCAATTTTCCAAATTATTTTTTGCCCGAATCAAACGTTTTCTGTTCAAGACTACCTTGACGAACGATTGGCTTGGTTCCAGGTCTAAAACTCTTTACATAACGATTTTTACGAAAAGTGGATGGTGCAAATGCATGGGAAATTTACTTTGGGAACCAGAGCTGTTGAAAAAGGGGGCAGTCACTGGTTACATTTCGTTCTTTGCAGTACGAATAAAGTCGGACAATCGTGCTCTGGAACACGATTCAATAGATACATTTTCATTTACAGTTTTTGAGCAGGTCTGCTGTAAAAAAACAGGGCAATCAGAGTTTCCTTAATACACTACATTTATCCTATGATGCATTTCTTGTTTTGGCACATAACTAGAGGGTGCAAAAAAAGCCAAAAAAGACGCTCTCTTCCTCCGGTAACTCATGCTCGATGCAGATGTTGTGGATGCAACGGAATATATGCATCGCTGCAACAACATTTAAGATGATTGCGATGAGTTCTGCCCGATCTGCCTCTGCGCTGTCTGTGGTCAATCCAAAACAAACCAAGACCCTACGTCATATCCTGCCCCCCTAAACCAGCCAGAGATTCTACTGATGACTGAGCGACACCGATGTCCGCATATCAGGCATCAAGTGTGAATAAGTGTGAATGACCCTCACGGTCGAACCTCCTGATCCACAAATGCGGAGAAAAGACGGAGGTCATATGTGAAAACGGCTTTAGATGCATTATTCATTCCACGTGTTTTTGGCTTTCTCCCATTGTGCGCTTGATCTCTCTCTCTCTCTCTCTCTCTCATTTTGTTTAGTCCAGCACGAAAATAGTCTGAGAAACGCTCCCATTCAAAATGCATTGGTTTACATTTCGTTCTGTGTAGCACAAAAAAAGTCGGACAATCGTGCTCTGGGACACGATTCAATAGATTAACGTTTGTGCGCATGAGCACGAAATCGTGTGATACCGTGTTGCACACACATACATCACAAGAACAGGCAAACATGCAAATGCTTGTCGTCTACAATTTTTAGACGACAGCTGTGAGGAGTTGTGAGGAGAAAGGCCAGAGGGTAGTATCAACATGTAAAGGGTTCTGTTTAAAAAGTAGCAATATGGTCAAATCAACTCTGTGCAGATTTATTGATATAGTCCATGGCCCTCTGTAGTCATAGAAATGTAGTGCGTCATTATGGGATGCATTGTTGTGTTTGAAACTGCCATAGTGTTTCTCTTGCGGGAAAGTTTTGATAAGCCTAGGCTACACTATATTTATGTTTATTTACTATTTGAATTACTACAACTCTCTAGAGTTCTCTCAAAATGGCAACAAAAAATCCCATTATTCATTCTGATGTACAATATACAATGATCAATCATCCAGTGAGTGGAACGGCGACTTTTTAATGATGACTGAAATAATTGGTGTGTGTGTGCGTGCGTGCGTGCGTGCGTGTGTGAGGGCAGGTGATTTTCAGGGTGGGGTAGCAGAGGGCCGTGTTGATGCAGCGATGCAGCCTATATCTGCCCTGCGTCTGACGGTGAACTCTGACTCTGATGCGTGGGTGCTGCTCAGTGAGGTATGCTGTTCTTCTGTTCTGAGCCACTTCCTTGCTTTGCTTCATGCTAATCATCTCATCTGTCATCTGTCTATTCATCTGTCTATTAGGTATTCATTGAAGTTTGACGACCATTGAGGAAGGAAATGAAAGCAGCGCTGCTGCACCACTCCACGCGGCCCTGCTGGGAGCAAATGATCCAGAACACTTAGTTAGGGTTAGGGTAATGGTTAGTTAGGGTTAGTTCCCTGGTGGGAACAAATTAACCACTCCAGAAGAGGGTTAGTTAAGGTTAGTTAGGGTTAGGGTTAATTAGAGTTAGGCTTGGTTAGGGTTAGTAAGGTTAGTTCCCTAGTGGGAACAATTGATCCAGAACACTCCAGAAGGGCATAAGGGTTAGTTAGGGTTAGAGTTAAGGTTAGTTAGAGTCAGGGTTAGGGTTAGTTAGGGTTAAGGTTAGTTAGGGTTAAGGTTAGTTAGGGTTAAGTTTAGTTAGGGTTAGTTAGGGTTAAGTTTAGTTAGGGTTAGGGTTATTTTGGGTTAAGTTTAGTTAGGGTTAGTTAGGGTTAAGTTTAGTTAGGGTTAGGGTTATTTTGGGTTAGTTAGGGTAAGGGGTAGTAAGGGTTAGGGTTAGGGTTAGGTGGGAATTAATGATCCAGAACACTTCAGAAGAGCCTGTAAACCAACAATACTGGATTTATATCACTCTTACATTAAGTAAATATTTATTTTGATCATCATTTGACATTTGACTTTGTTCCCTTTTTAAAAAAACATACATGTCATGTAATGAGTGTGTGTGTAATGTATAATGTATTAAGTTAAGTTTACTAAATACATTTAGTATTAAAATATATTTTTGTAACATATAAACCAAGCCTTTAAGGGGACACAGTGTCCTACTAAATGGGCTGCATTTAATACGTATATTTAACGGAGAAAGAAAGTGCTTTGTATGTTTGTAAAGAAAATAATAAAATCAGAAGTCCGAATCTACCGTTCACTTCCTTCTGGGTTAGTGACACAGAAGTGGGCTGACAAGGAGAACATGTGAGAAGAAGGCACTCTGTGCTCCACCTGCAGAATGGTTCATAGTGGTGTCGTGACACACCAACTTTGGGCTGTGGAGAAATAGACTTTTGATCGTTTTAGTCAGAATAATTGTCTGTATTTAATTGTTGGCTTGGGCAGTTAATTGATGTGTCACTGACTTTGTAATCAGCTTGTATTTGTTTGAGAAACTCTTATGTGCTTTCCAATTGTTCAAAGAAGCATGTATAAATTTTTCACGTTTTATTTAGACCAGGAAATGCTCCTTTATCAAACTGAGACCATGCAAACGTGTGGAATCATCATTTGAGTTAACAACATAGCCTGGCTCCATGCAGGATATAATCCACAGCAAGTCATTCATAACGACTCAATGAGTATTTGTCCGTCTGCCAACAACGTGGTCCTGGTGTAGAATAGTGAGGGTAGAGAGAACAGTGAGGGTAGAGAGAATAGTGAGGGAACAGTGAGGGTAGAGAGAACAGTGAGGGTAGAGAGAACAGTGAGGGTAGAGAGAGAAGTGGTAGACTGGCTCCCCTATTCCCATAGGGGAGGGAATGCATGTGTGCTCGCTTCGTCCTTGTCTTGAAATGAAAGCATTGAGGAAACCGTCAAAGGTTTGAAGGTTTTCTAGTCAAAGCGCGAGTCAAGTCAGCCTGCGGGTTCCCATTGTTCCAAATAGTAGCCACATGTGTCATGATTTGGTTTGACTGCACCACCGCCACCTGGACCAGTCTGCTGAGGACTGGATCTGAAGGGGAAATCAACCTGATCGTAAACACCAACATGTGTTTAAGAATGCAGTTACAGAACTAAGGTTACGTTGACTCCTAGTGGTGATAACTAGTTACTGGTGAATCTTCTGACAGAGCTAAGCTAGTCAAATGTTTACTAAACTACAACCGGTCCCCAGGTGACCATGAATTCTCAATTAAACATGATTAAATATGTTTTTAGCAACAGCATGGCAAGAGGACACCAGTTTCATTTGGATTTGAGAGCAAAAGTATTTGTTTGTTAATTTCAACATAAACATAAGTTGAGCCTTTTTTTCTCCACATATGAATTGGGATTCAAGTGGCCTCAAATATTCCCGTTGGCCAAATCCGACCAAAGTGGTTCTCACTGTTGGCGATGACCTGATTGAAATCAATACGAGAAGAACGCATGGATCAAAAGAGCGCTTGTTGTAGTCCCATCTTCGGAAAAATTGTAATTCCACGCTAGAGACGCTAGAGGTCAGCAATACCCGCCGTCGCGCAATGACGTTGTTTAGGAAAAGTGGAGTCTAATTCATTTTAAACAGTGCGGTCTTTTCCTATGTTCGAAGGAAGCACCTTTCCATCTTTCCTTGACCCGATGACGTTTTCCACAAAGGTTAAGGAAAGGAAGCATAAAGGTTAGGAGATTTGACTATTTGTAGAGGCCCACTGACTCTGCTAAAATGTTGAGTGAATGGGTCAAAGGTCAGATATTTTCCCCATAAACTACATCTTTCATACATACAGGCCAAATAAATAAAAGTGAAGACATTGTTTTTAACAGTGATTTATTGTTATCCAATTTCTAAACACATTTCAAACCATTTAAAATGGGGAAGCCACAAGTTGAACAGACATATTGAGTTGGCTTGCAATCTGAATGTGAAATCAAGGAATGCATTTTGTATGCTGTATTTAATGAATAAAGTCAAGAAAAACAAGCATATTTACTAGTGATGTCCACAATCGGAAGTGATGAGATTCACACCTTGGAATGTTAAAAGGAATTTTATTGCATAACAACACAAGACAAGACTGGACTGCACAAAACAGTCAGGAAGTTTGCATTTTGCTGACTTATTAGCCTACTAAGCCCAGTTGTACTATGCAGCAGCCGAAGTACGAGTGATTCCCAAAAATCTCCAGCAAACATAGCAATAGACCAAATGATCGTACATAGCAAACTCTGTAGGTAGCGAAGAAGTAAAAGCTGCGTCATGTTTTGAACTACACACATTTTCCATCTAGTTTCGACTAGCTTTTTGGATTGTCGGTGCCGTTAAAGTAGTACGATTATAAATGCTATTTTAACGGCACAGACAATCCAAAAAGCCAGTCGAAACTAGATGGAAAATGTGTGTAGTTCAAAACGTGACAGAGCTTTTACTTCTTCGCCACCTACAGAGTTTGTTATGTACGATCATTTAAAAACCCCATGTTATTTCCCATAGACATTTGACCGAGGGAACCAGGAGCCTCGGAGGCAGGACTTATTCTTCAGAGGTCTATGCTGTGCAAGAGTCAAATGGCTGAGTGGTTGGAGCACGCGCCCTTGAGTATCAGGTTTTGATGTTTTTTTTGCCACCGGTTCAAGCCCTGCCAGATGCGTCTTGTTTCCTCAGTTCTAATGATAGATTTTTGATGTTTGAAGTCTGTCGATCTCTTAACAGTACCTCGGCTGTATATTTCCCTCCTACAATATTTTGATAGCCTATTCATTTTGACAGGGAGGCAGCCTCGCTCAAGTTGAAATTTTTTAACTTTGCCACGACAGTCGCGCGATGACAGCCCCTGAGTGACGTAACGTAACAGCCAATCAGCGTTCAACCAGCCAACCGTTCTCTGCAGTCCGGAGTGAACCGCAGCATAGACCTCTGAAGAATAAGTCCCGCCTCCGAGGCTCCCGGTTCCCTTGGTCAAATGTCTATGGGAAATAACATGGCGTTTTTGAATGATCGTACATAACAAACTCTGTAGGTGGCGGAGAAGTAAAAGCTGCGTCACGTTTTGAACTACACACATTTTCCATCTAGTTTCGACTGGCTTTTTGGATTGTCTGTGCCGTTAAAATAGCATTTATAATCGTTTACTACTTTAACGGAACCGACAATCCAAAACACCCATTTAAACTAGATGGAAAATGTGTGTAGTTCAAAACGTGACGCAGCTTTTACTTCTTCGCCACCTTTGACCACGGGAACCGGAGACTCGGAGGCGGGACTCATTCTTCAGAGGTCTATTGAGGAGAAAGGGATTGTTGCCGTTTGCGACTCCCGGAGCTCTATATATAATATTATACAATATAATATATAAATATCTATATAATATAATATATAATATCACAGCCAAACGCTGTGTGCGCCTCCGGATGATATTATGAATAGACTGTGAATTTGACAATGAATTTGGTGAGAAATTTGCTTCTTCTACACACTATTCTCTGGGATACGGATAAGTAAAAAAATACTTTTCTCCCCAATGCTGTGCAAGAGTCAAATTGCTGAGTAGTTGGAGCACTCGCACTGAGAGTAACAGGTTCTGATGGGTTTTATTTTGCCACCGGTTCAAGCCCTGCCAGATGCGTCGTTTCCTCAGTTCTAATGATAGCTTTTTCATGTTTGAAGTCTGTCGATCTTTTAACAGTACTTCGGCTGTATATTTCCCTCCTACAATATGATAGCCTATTCATTTTGACAGGGAGGCAGCCTTTTTACCATGTGAGTAATAAGGACTCAGCCAGACTATGTTGTTGGGAAACAGTCAGGAAGCCTTACCTTACCTAGTACTATGGAGTTTAATAACTTCGGAGCTTCCTATGTAGGTGAAATGGTTTTGGGGAACACTTTCCTATTAACTGTTGAGTCCCTAAGAGGTAGGTTGCTAAGGAAGTTGGCAACTATGCTTTTGGGAAACAAACCCCTGGTCTCTATCAGTGGTGTGAAAGTAGGGGAGAATACTTAAGGGCACTGCCTACAGACCCCTGATGAACTTAATGAGCTACACCCGTTTCCTCCCTACAACTACACCTGTACGATAAAGGCCATCTTCTGAGACTATGTCCTGTCCCGGTACTCTGTTGTAAATTAATGCCCTAAAGAGGCCCCACTCCCCCTGCTTCCTTTAAAAGTAGCAACGGATGGGGATACCCTAACTAACTTCCAAAATATCACATTCTACCAATACAATGGCCTAGTCACCTCTGAACCTATCCAGAGAATAGCCTTTTCCCCGTGGCTGGACAGGGATAGGTGGGGCCCCAGTACCAGCTGTGGCCCCAACAGGCTGAACAGGGATAAGTGGGGCCCCAGTACCAGCTGTGGCCCCAACAAGCTTAACAGCGAGAAGTGGGGCCCTGGTCCCGGCTGTGGCCCCAACAGGCTGAACAGGGAAACGTTGGGCCCTAGCACCAGCTGCTGCTGCAAACCCCCTGAATGCAACAGAAAATAACATGACATCAAAATCGTAAGCATGGAAAATGCAAAAACAAGGCCTGAGGCCCCCTGTACTTTAACATGAACATCCTTTAAGACCAGTGACATGAATCAAAAGAAATTGGCATCCGTTCACATCTTGCCTGAGTGATTGATAAGTATATATATTTCAGACTATGAGAGGTATGTTCATGCTTTCTTATCCTCTGATGTGTGAGAAATACATCATTCCTATTCAACTCTTGCTACAGAGTTTGTCAATTCACGCCCGTCGCAAGCTCACAGGAGATGTGCGCACACTAAACACTTTTAAAACCTAATTCAATGATATAGTCTCCGTCATCGATATGCTATACTTCATTACAATGACCACATATGGCAAGTGACGTTACTAGGCACCAATATCAACCCATCACATAGGGCATTAGCTTCACAAGTTAGGCTGCTTTTAGGTTGGGTTTGTGGTTGACATGCCTCCAAACATCTTACAGACATTAGAATGTACACACAGTAGCATGGGCAGGAATGACGGTCACAATCCTGATTTCATCCTTCTCCAAGGCAGGTCATTCACAAAAGAAGTCCCGATTGCAAGGTGATAGACATGTGCGGTGTGTATCAGTAGAGTCAGATCAATAGTTATGTGTATCCCCATTAATGAGTCAACTTGAGACACAGGTTTGTTGCTGAGCAACTTAAGCCTCCTTAAATATTCCAGGAAGGTTTTTAAAGCATCAATTGAAGCGTTTGTGCTTTTGAAATTGATGTTTTCTTCTCTGATTGAAGGGTAGAGCAGCATGTGGTGCATAAGGGCAACAAGGTGAGCTGCAGCGAGTCACATTGGCAGGATGCTAGGTTTGATACTCCGTATGGCTCCTGCTACATCGTCTGTGAGGATGCCAATTCATTGAATCAAATAAATTGATAATTAAAGATGCCCTTTGAAGGATTTCATTTTGTAGATTGTATGTCAATAACAAAATATCACAGCAGTTATGCTGTGAAGAACATATAAAGGAAATGATTGGGACAATGAATTAGCACTACCTCATAAACGTTGGTTCATGTTCATTTAAGATTAATCTTCTGTACTGAATACTGTACTGTTCAAATACACTTGGCGCTTGTGGCTAGATGTGTTTTGGTTGAAAGTCGGAAGAGAGAGCGTAGGTGTAATCCCCCTCATCGCTCCCTCGGCTTCTCCTCTCCGTAATCCTCATGGTCTTTTAGCAGAGGTCCCTTCTGCCCTTCAGGCCCGGTGCTCTCAGCAGCTGCTGCAGGCCCAGCCTCTGGCCCCGTCTCCCCCCTCGTCCCTTCCCCTGTCCAGGTGGACCGTCCCGCCGCCGCCAGCTGCCGTGCCAGACAGCTGGCTCAGCATCAAAGGTTTCTGGGACTTCAACTTGTGCGCCACTGTCATGAAAATGGCTTCCACGTGGTCACTGCTCCCGTGGTCGCTGCCCCCGCCGCCGCCCCCCCCTTGAGAGCCCGGGCTCTTGGCTGACGTCTCAAAGAGCGGCATGGAGTGGGAGTCGGCAAACTGCTGGGCCACGTCTGTGCCCACCTGGACCGACTCCTGCAGGTCACACTTGTTGCCCACCAGGATGCGGGGTACCTCGGTGCCCAGGGAGTGCTGCTTGCACTCCTCTATCCAGGAGGGAAGGCCCCGGAAGCTGCTGGCGCTGGTGACGTCGTACACAAACACCACGGCGTGCACGTTGCGGTAGTAGTGCTGCACCATGGACTTCCTGAAGCGCTCCTGACCCGCTGTGTCCCACAGCTGGATCTGAGGATGGAGGAATGAGATAAAGACAGGGAGAGAGTATGCTGAAATGTAAAAGATCCATTCATGTGCTGGTGATGGGTCACAGGGGACACTACAACATAAAATGACCTGGAGTATGAATACGTTTAATTTATGGTAATCCCCATAAATGGTACAAACGGAAGTTGGTGGGATATAGGCGAGTGTTGGGTCACCCCGCACCTTGATTTTCTCGCCATCAATGTCGATGAGACGCTCCCTGAAATCCACGCCAATCGTTGCCTCGGTCTTCTCTGGAAACTTACCGGCACAAAACCGATAGGTGAGACATGTCTTTCCAACTCCAGAGTCCCCGATCACTATGATTTTGAAGATCCGCGTGCGAGGAGGAGGAAGAGTCGTGCTGGACAGAGAGCTTGGGAATCCAGCTGGCTCCACCCCGGCCATGGTATGTATATATATAGAGAGTTACAGTTAGATCTATCTACTCGGGATAAACCGGTTGGCAATGATAAATGCCGTTATCGACTAAATTGACTAAATATCACCTACTATCTAACCCGGAATACGTCCAAGACGAAGGCGTAGACAAATAGAGCTGCCGGTGGGGATGAGTGATCCAACACTGTCCCTCCCGTGTAACATGGATGTCCCAGCTCACGCTTATTGCCAATTGAAATTACATGACGATCGTCAAACCCAAAGTACCTCTTATTTCTTCGCAGCTTCAGCAGCGATCAACAAACACACCTTGTACTCAGATTTGAAGCCACGTAATGCGTTACAGAGCCGTGGAGATATCGCGAGACCAAAGCCCAACCACGGAGCGCATCCTCCGCGTCATCTGTGCGTAAAGGACGCGTTCAAGAACCGAGAAAAGGTACATTACGCCTAGTCCAATACTATACAAGTATGCGACACAAAATTCATAATTTTAGAATATGTGAATAGAAAACTAACATTAGTTCTAGGGTCATTCGTTTAAATACTAAATGTCACAACTTAAATAAATAATAATTGTATGTAGGACTATACTTGTAATATAATAATATGTAATATAAAGGACTACAATTTGTAGCATAGGCCTACTGGAGTCCAAACAATTGATATTGTAAGATGTACTTTAAACTCAAACACTATGCAGACCTTTCCTGTTCAAACAGTGAAGGACGTCCCATAACCAAAGTCCATTGAGTTTCTTCATGCGCACAGGACACAGGTTGACATGTCCGTAAGTAGCTTCTCTCTCATGCACCACATTTGATTCTGGATCTACATTATTATAAAGAATTTTAGAAAATTAAATAACATAAAGTTAAGCATAGGTAAATAGGAATTGCTAGTTAGATATTTTTTCACCCTATTATAGTTCTAGCCTAGGCCAGTTATTATAATGTATGGAGCATATTAACACGTTATTATATCAGAGTGCATAGTAATGTTAACCACAAGCTGTTAGCTGGTTTGTTAGCTCCAGATGTATGACCCAAACTGTAATGGCAGATCATTTTACACATTGACTTTTATCCCAGTATCTGCTTCTTAAATACAAATTCATACAGGTCCCTGTAGGAATGGAGCTGTCTCCGTCTCCCCAAGGCCTTGAGGAAGAGTATGGAACCCTCTTCACACCAGCCTCCTTGCTCTTCCTCTATCAGCTGGTGTCCGAGTTTGACAATGAGGTGGATCAGGTTAGGACCAATCAATAGATAGCAATGACATACAACAATAATATAACCATGATGATGCTACATGGTGGCTTTTACTGGACTCCTTGAGACCAAGGACGCAGGGTGGAGAGGTTTGAAACCAGTTTATTGTAAGGTTTGAAAGACAATAATCCATAAGCTGGTGCTCCATGTTGCCGTGCAGGAGATCTCCCTCAGTGTGTGTGGTGATGGCTGGTTTAACCACAAAGGTTGTGCAGCCTCACCCAGCCCCAGAGTCCAATCAGTCTGACTAACTGACAACCCTTCACAAATAATAAAATATACTGTTAGTAAATTGAGTTAACTTAGTTTAAAGGAGGACGCGAGACGAAAACAATGAAGGCTATAGTCTCAGTTTCTTTAAGGGTTTCTATCTCATTTCTGAGTCAGACTTCAGATTTTGTTCTAGTGGCTTTTGGGACAGACCCCCATGGCCATTCCTCTCTTGTATCAGCACCAGTGCTTAATAATTGATAGATAAAGTCCAAGGTTTGGTACGGGTGCTGTAGGCTCATGAGGCCTAGCTGAGGCTTGTTGGGTGAAGGTATCTCCTTGACCTGGTGGACAGACTGCTACTAATATTGTGACAGATGGTGGTTTGGTAAGCAGTATCCTTTGGTACGTTGTTTTACAGTCCTACTTAAGGTAAAAGGCAAACGCAAAGAAGATGAATTGAAACGTAGGGAACTGCTTTAGTGTTATGCTGCATACTTTAATTGCATCCATTTAGTTGCTGATGCCAAGGGCAACTGGGTTGGTGGCAAAATCAATCTCAGTTTAATGTTCATGCTGCTCCAGCCCTTCTTCAGAACAGATGCTGGTGGGTAATGGCATGTCGTCAGCAGGGTAAGGGTCTTCAGGAAAGTAATGGTCATCAGGAGGGTAATGGGCATCAGGAGGGTAATGGCGATCACGAGGGTAATGGCCTTCAGGAGGGTAATGGCCTTCAGGCGGGTAATGGTGGTGGGTAATGGCATGTCGTCAGGAGGGTAAGGGTCTTCAGGAAAGTAATGGTCATCAGGAGGGTAATGGTCATCATGAGGGTAATGGTCATTATGAGGGTAATGGTCACCAGGAGGGTAATGATCTGTCATCAGAATAGTAATGGTCATCAGGAGGGTAATGATCTGTCATCAGGAAAGTAATGGTCCTCAGGAGGGTAATGGCCTGTCATCAGGAGGGTAATGGTCATCAGGAGGGTAATGGCCTGTCATCAGGAAAGTAATGGTCCTCAGGAGGGTAATGGCCTGTCATCAGGAGGGTAATGGTCATCAGGAGGGTAATGGCCTGTCATCAGGAGGGTAATGGTCACCAACTTGAGGTAATTAAAAAAAAAAGACTTTTAACATTAAAAAGTAATTACTACTTCTGATATCCATTCCCTTGCTGCTTCTCTCTGTTCTGCTGAACTCCGCCCTGCCCCCGTGCGCGTGGTGTTCAGGTGCTGCGGCTCAGGGTCTCCAGGAAGGCCCACCTGGACTCGTCTGGTGACCTGCCCGGCTTCTCTCGGGCCACGAGCCACGTCCGGGACGACCCGTCCTGGACGGTGCTCCCGGTGCCGCGGCGGCTGCAGAGGAGACATGTGGACGTCGGGGACATGGCCCCGTGCGATACGCAGCGTCTCCTCCGGGCCCTGCGGTCTCCGGCGCAGGGCCTGCAGGTGAGACCAGTGGAGGTTGGGGCTGGTAGCAGCAGGAGGGTTCTCTAGACTCAGAACTCCAGGCAGACGTTGTCACCGTTCTCTGTTTATTCAGCAGAAGCTCTAATGTATCAGCGAAGCAAAAGGTTTAGTTTGTTTTACAAAAACAAACATTTTAAAATGAATCCCTCTTCTGAACATTCTATTTTCTTTGCTTTTTGGCAGATTGACTTTGATGATGGAAACTGCCCAACATTTTACAACCAAATTAAAGGCATTAGTAACGTACGCAAAGTGGTACACAACCAAATCCCCAGTAAGTTGATGTTTCAGTGAGTGAATGTTATGCCATTGCAGTCTGATTCCCTGCTAGTATGAGAACATCCTGTTCAAACAGCATTGATTAACACGATAAGAGCTCTAAGGGTCTAAGCCTCCTCATGTCTGTGTGCAGACGTCCCAGCCCTCCCCCAGGCTCCGGTGCTCATGCTCCGACCCCGAGCGTGGAATATGGTGGAGCACAACATGCTGGTAGTTAGGCTTCAGTCCTGTTCTCTTGAATATGATTATATATTATATATGATTTCTTAGCCTCAGACCCTTCCTCTGGCAGCAATGTCCTGGTCACCATTGCAACATGTCGATTTAACTGCACACATCTTGGGTCATATATTTATAGACGGTTCAATAAGAAAAGGATGATATGAAGGGTTTCTGAAATCAACTTTTATTTCAGTTAGTCCTGATCAAGACGTAATGTCATCAGACATGTGACATGTTCCACTGAACCAATTAGAAACAATAGTGTTGTAATAAACTTTCGGACAATTGTTTGTTTTATTTCACAGCCCTTTAAATAGAACGAAATGAATATAAATAGTTAAGCTAGTTTAGCTTAGTTTAGCTCTTTGTCTCCAGGTGAACGGTAGAGAGGTTCCTGGTCCTCTGTTTGACTTCGGACTCCTGATGTTTCACTGTGGAAAGGCTCTTTACGACAACGAGAGTGGACCCTTCTTTTACCTGTCCAAAGTAAAACACACACACACACACTACTACCACTACACTCTGAAGCTTTACATAAGGTCCATTCAAATGCATCCTTCTCTATTGAAATGCTTTTCCATCCATCTTCCATCATCCTCTTCCTTTCAACATTTGTTTTCAGGTAGAGAGTTTCATGGAAGCAAGATTATGGAATAACATATTCCTTTGGACACAACATCAGGTTTATATCCATTTCATCAATTATTTGAACTAACCCCAATATTGAACACACTTGCATTTCTTTAGATATATACATCTTCAGTTTAAATTATCTTTTATTTTTTACTGTTGATACAAGATGGTACAGATTGTATTTTTGTATATATACTTTATAAATATATGCACCATTGTAGTCATTATTAGATTCTCTAGTATGAGTCGTATTATGGTTGTACTGAGGGACGTGTTTACAGCTACAGATTCCCCGTGGAAGCATCAAGGCCACTGTGCTCATCGAGAACATCCTGGCCACGTTCGAGATGGAGGAGATCCTCTACGAGCTCCGGGAACACTCGGCGGGTCTCAATTGCGGCATCTGGGACTATTCTGCCTCCTTCGTCAATAAGTTTGGTCAGTGTTCTGTGTGCATGTTTCTGTCTGTAATCGCAGCGGGCCTGATGAATAATGCTAGTATAACCATATCTGACAAGTTCCCTCCATCATCAAGATTGTTAATATTTTTTTTAAATGAGCTATTTGCATTTATAAATGCTTCTTTTTTTTGTTTGGTTGTAAAGGAAAAAAATACCAATCTTTGTTAACTGCCAATGTGCAGCTGGTAAGTCAGTGGATTGTGGTTCTATGCTGAGTGAGTGGATTGTGGTTCTATGCTGGTGCGTCAGTGAGTTGTGGTTCTATGCTGGTGAGTCAGTGGGTTGTGGTTCTATGCTGGTGAGTCAGTGGGCTGTGGTTCTATGCTGGTGAGTCAGTGGGTTGTGGTTCTGTCCCCTACAGGACACAGGGAGGCCTTCCTCCTCCCTGACCGCAGTAAGTACGTCAACATGGAGAAGCGCTTCCTCCGCAGCTACATGGACCTCCTGGTGCAGACCTGCCACCGCCGCGGGGCCCTGGCCACCGGGGGCATGGCCGCCCCCATGCTGCCCCTGGCCCGGGACGTCCCGGCCTACCATAGCGTGCTGGCTAACGTCACAAGGTGCCATCACTACAGCCAGCGTTCATAAACCTGCTAGTCAGTGTGGCCTCATGTTATGAACCTGCTAGTCAGTGTGGCCTCATGTTATGAACCTGCTAGTCAGTGTGGCCTCATGCCATTCTCAACCTGCTAGTCAGTTTTGGGCGTCTTTGCACTGCAGAACTAGACAGCGGTATGATACATCACATTTGAATTTGAATTATGCTCATGCATTCGATATGGACATATTAACTTCATCATAGTAATTGCTTAATTAGACACAAATGGTTCAAACAACTCAAGCAGAGCTGAATAGTGAATATCCAGCAATCGAAAAAGAAAGACGTCAACAAGTTAATAATCCTCGAGGTCCCATAATGTTCACTCATATCCTCAGATTGAAGCTGCTGGAGATCAAGGCTGGCGTGGACGGCTTCATGGTGTACGACCTGAAGCTGATAGAGCCCATGCAGAAGGTGAGCGGCGGGTTGGATCGGACCGTGGTCTGGTAGCTGCTAGTGGCAGCCATAATAATGCGGACCCCTATGTCCCTCTCTGCCAGCTGTTCCAGCAGCACACTGGTGGAGAAAACCAGCTGCACCGGGTTCGAGAGGACGTCACCGTGACACCGGAGGACCTGCTGTGCATGCCTGCGGTGGGTGGCAGACCCCTGGAGTTAGGGGGCGTCCCTAACCAGGAGCTAAATACTTACTAGGTCAAGAATGTTTGAGGCTTGTGCATTTATGTTCCGGTTTTGCCTGAATGCACTTTAGATGTGACGTATGTGCAGACTCCGGAACACACTGGGCTGTGCATGTGATTTAACCTGTTACAGGTCACACAGAGGACCTGTACATCTTTAGGGAGACTGGGGTCAGGAAGGCAGCGTTCAGAAACATTGTTACAGTCACAGTAAATGTGGGCTTCTAATTATTTATCTCTCAACAGGGGGGCGTAACCCTTTATGGCTTAAAGTATAACATTGGTGTTGGCATCCTATTTATTCATGCTTGGCTGTCAGGTGAGCACACACACTACTTTCCCAATTATTATTACTCATATGGTCCAGAGATGAACGGCCTCTGCTCCTCCTAACTCTACATCTATGCCACCTTCCTCAGGGAAAGGCCATTTCTTCTACAGGGGCCAGGTCGAAGACTCTGCCACAGCAGAAATCTCCAGATCACAGGTGGTCTGAGAAAAAGCCCTTTTCTTACCCGATATACCGGTAGCAGGCTTCATTATCTTTAACCATATATTTATAAGCATGACAGGATTTGCTCAACCCTATACCCACGTTTAGGGACGATTGTACATTAGAATTTAAAATATCACACCAGTTTTTTTAATGTAATTTGTATAAAATTGAGTCCTATTCCACATGTTAGCGGTCATACTTTTTATCATAGTATTATCCCCATGTATGAGTATTATCCCCGTATCACTGAGTATGAGTTTTGTCAGGTGTGGCAGTGGATCCTCCACCAGGCCCGACTGGAGGACAGCCAGATGGTGGTGTCCCGGAACCTGGTGGTGCAGCTCACCAAGGAGGTCATGAAGGAGTTGAGGGAGGTCACCGCCTGTCAAACCGTTAGGTAGGAGGAAGGCCTTCACACACACAATGCTGAGTGTAGATATGCCTCTGTTCTCTGTTCCTGTAGCCTAGTGATTTGATGATATGGCCCTCATGTCCTTTAGGGCTGAGGAAAGGTTGCAGACTGCCGCAGAGATGTTCCTAGAGGTGGTTCTAAAGAGGGATTTCCCAGAGTTCCTCACCAGCTACCTGAACCTCGACCACACCTTCCTGAGCTCCCAGCGTGAGGAGGAGGCCGGCGTCGCGCTGATGTCTAAGCTCTGAAGGAGGAGATGCTGTCTCAGACAAAAGGGTTACCCATTTGCACCAGCTTTGTTCCCTTACTAACCAGGAAGCCTTTTGTACCTGAAATAAAATATTTAAAAATAAATGTAAGTTTTTCTTTTCTTTGCTGAGACTTAGTTGAGTAGTTTTACATCTGGCCTCAAAGAGATAACCCATTATACGTTAGTTACACTCCCAATTTCAACACGAATACAACTGGTATAAGGTTACGCAAATGCTGCTTTTATTATTCATTTAGTCAGTTTTGTAAGATATAAATTACCTTCTTTTTTTTAAAAATGTGAGAAGCAGACGTACCTACAAGGACATTTTGTGAAACACAGGAGCGCTAGAAAAAGATCTAAACTGTGTTTTACAGAAACCTCCAGTCAGAGTCCACTCCCCCCCCCCCCCCCCCCTCAATGGTCCACCCGGGTCAGTCAGCACTAACCCCAACACCGCTACACCCTTCACTCCCCACGGTCCCCCAGGTCAGGGTCGGCACTAACCCCAACACCAACAACAAGGGGGAGCCCTTTTTTGTTGTTTGTTTGTTTTTCTTAAAAAAAGTAAAATGGGCCTCATATCTTTGTAGCGTGGTCAGTCCGTTCGCGTCAGTGCAGTGGGGCGGGTCAAACGGCTGAGCTGACGATGGAAGGGATCCAAGGAACATGGCCGGCCGCTCTGCAGACATCTGGCAGGGGGCGTCTGCGTCGTGTGTGTGTGTGTGTGTGTGTGTGTGTGTGTGTGTGCGTGCGCGCGCTCCTCGCTCTCCTCTCTCCTCCTCCTCACATCTCATGGGCCATGTCATCCTGCTCCCCGGCCGACAGGTCTCCGTTGGCGCTGCTGTTGTCCTGGTAGTCCGCCTCCATGAAGGCAAGGGTGTGTGGGAACAAGGCATGGCAGGCCGCGCGGTACGCCTCCGCCGCCTTGGGGTGGCCCTCGCCCCCCAGCTGGCCCCCGCGGAGGGCCTCCAGGACCTCCGAGCACACCTGCAGCGGGACACGCCCCGGGGTCATTATTAACCTGGTCCTTAATATTAACCTGTTTAATTTAATTTAATTTATTAACCGGTCATGATTAATTAACCTGTCGTGTTTTGGCATTTTGTAAATCCATTGATTTCTGTTGGAAGACTCATTGCTTGTTGACCAGAAACAGAAGGAGGGCTGTTTATGTTTGGTTGTAGTCTTTTTGCTCGGTTCTCCGTCTCAACAGTAGGGCTAGAACCGAGTGGAAAGAATACAACCAGCCCCTCTTTCCATTTCCGGTCAACGAGCAATGAGTCTTCCAACAGAAATCAATGGATTTACAAAATGCCAAATAAAACACGACTGTATTTCCCTACGATACTTGATTTGGAACATCAACGAACACCACTAACCACTTGGTGAGTTGCACATTTCTGAAAACAAACGTTGAGGGTTGTTTTAAGGACAGGTTTGTGAATGCCCGTAGCCAGCCATTCTGAAGCAGGCAGGGCGATTCTAAATGAGCCAAATACCCGAGACAGGACCAATAACAAATTTCGGTGTCAACCACTCTATTTCATCCTAGACAAACCAGAAAAGGGCCTCAATGTTCCAAATACCAGAATTGTCCTTTAACATGTTCCCAGGAGCCATTATTAACATGTTCCAGGGAGCCATTTTTAACCTGTTCAGGAGTCATTATTAACCTCTTCAGGAGCCATGATTAACCGGCTTAGGACTCACATTAACCCGTTCCCAGGTTTTCCTCAGGGTCACCCCATGTTGAGGGAAGTAAAAAAAATGATTTGATTTGACCTAGCCAGAGATCTGCACTGGCTGCCGGCGCTACGGAATAGCTATAACGCTAACCTATGGGGGCAAGCTCTTTATCTGCTTTTGGGGCCTCTAAATACATTCAGAAAACCATTCCAAGACCTATGTAACACAAGTTGGTTCCTTACGAGACACCACCGTGCTCGTTTAACTCAAATAGTGTGGCGAAACAGTATAAACTGTGTTTTTGCATGGAGTCACTCCCCTCAGATTACCCCATTGACATATCCAGAAAGCCCTTACTAGCCGATAGCAGAACGGATGCGTGCGGATGCACAGCCACTGTGGCTAGTGGCTGGGAGCGCATCCGTTCTCTAACACCACCTCAAGCTAGCATAAAACCTTTCTCCTGTCTTTTGGTAAAATGCCATTTTCTGAATACTCAGGCTTGACCAGGTGTGGGATGTACCTGAATACTAAGACTTGACCAGGTGTGGGATGTACCTGAATACTAAGACTTGACCAGGTGTGGGATGTACCTGAATACTAAGATTTGACCAGGTGTGGGATGTACCTGAATACTAAGATTTGACCAGGTGTGGGATGTACCTGAATACTCAGGCTTCACCAGGTGTGGGATGTACCAGAATACTAAGACTTGACCAGGTGTGGGATGTACCTGAATACTGCGGCCCGTGAGCGTATCGTCCATGGCGGTGGCGAGCTCGCAGGCCATCGTGTCCGAAGACGGCTCAAGGTACACCATCATCTTAGCGGCTGTGCACAGAAACCAAAGAGAATTCAGCAGTAGGATCAGAACACAGAGCCTTGAGGAGACGTGTTGGACGCAGGCGGAGGGTCTCACCGGCCAGTCGCTGGGGGATGGAGCTGGAGTGTCTGCTCAGGTACTTCTTGTTGAAGCTTTTGGGGTCGCTGTCCCCAAACAGCCGAGAGATCTCCTGCTTCAGCACCGTCCGCACCGGCTCGGGAAGGGCGTTGCTCTCGCTCACTGGAGGGGTCGAGGGAGAGGAACACACAACACACAGCTTATTGTAGATAGTGATGTTGTGGGTTCAATGCTGTGGCTTGATCCTGGTCATAGGATAAGACCGGCGATTGCTATAAGCAAACTAGGCGATTGCGTAGGGCGACAAATGTGTTGGGGGCGCCCTCTAGTGGTGCCCTTAATTCCCACTAGTCATAGAATAAGAACAAGCGAAATTAAACATGTTTATTATTGTGCATAGAAATGCACAATCTTGATATCCCTTTTCCGTCAAACTTGTGCAATTAATGTGGCCAAAACTACCAAACCAATCGATTCCATTCAACATCTGTCTGGGCAATGACTTTTAATATTTGTAAACTTTATACTTTGAGATATTCTAGTCTATTCTTTTAAAATACTATTTTTTTACAATGGAAGTCAATGGGAGGACGGCTGAACCGTCCGCCCATTCTTTCAAAGGTTTAACAAATCAAGACACTTGTATCTTCAATAATCTGGAAAATGAATCTTAAGTTCCATGTCCGCCTCGTTTCCAGTTGGTCTCATTGATTCACGCTGAGGGAGGAGCGCGAGGACGTGCAGGCAGTGCTGCCATATTGGGAGAGTTTTCCCGCCAAGCATTTGACTACTTTTAATCACGTTAGGCTGGAAGAATTGGCATTAGGCGAGTACATTCAATTTCAGATGGTTTTAACAGGAACTGGCGGGATTATTATAATTCTTTCTACAATCAATAATTAATACCATACGTTTCATATGGCATATCGTTTGTGCAGCTAGTACCACTATTACTTCAGCTACTACTACTACTACAGCTAGTACCACTACTACAATCTTCCAGCTTTGACAGCATTACAGTTTAGCTTCCAGCTTTTGTAACAATGTATTTTTTTAAATGGTGTGCATGTTTACTCCATTTAGACTTTTGAACTTGAAGACATTTAACGCTTCTTTACGTCTTAATCTATGTGGCTTTATTAAAACATATTTTCAACCTCACTTTGTACTACAGCACTCACCGCATTTTCTGCAGGAAATGCATTTTAGTATTGACTGATTTACATTTTTAGACTGAGTTGCCGTTTGATTGACAGTGATTTTGAACTATAAAACGTTGCCGGAGCTCTCTTCAGTCCTCAGTCGCATTGCGGATTTTGCAAGCAAGTCGAAAGACAAACTGCAACCTATTTCTTGATATTTGCTTGGCAAAATTGCTAGACAATTTTCATCGTACATTTCTTACACTTACACACGATTCCTTGCTTCTGTTTAACATAATTCCCACATTTCCTTGTTCAAGTTTAATATCGTTTTGGTAGTTGGCCATCACTTTGATTCAGGGAGCCTGAGGTCTGAACTTCAAGCCCTGTATTCAGATCAGGACTTGCAGGGTGACAGGGGAAAGATGTGTGATTTCTTGGTGTTCCTTAAAGACATGGAGTTGGACAGTGCAATGCCTCAGCTTTACAAACTGTTCTCATTAGTAGCAACAATTGGAGCTACATCTGCAGGTGTAGAAAGGAGCTTCTCCTGTTTAAAGTGGCTCAAGTTGCATTTTGACGTTACCGTGTGACCGGTAGATCGCAAGATCACAAGAGCGCTAAAGAAGCAATGATGTAGTACCAGAGACGCAGTCGTTTATTCATAATATCATGCAGCGCACACAGCTTTTGGCAGCCTTTGGCCGCGCAAAACTCAATCTAGCCTAGGGCTACCAAATGGCTAGAACCGGCCCTGCATAGGACACAATGTAAAGATGGGCTCAACATCTATCCCATCCATCTATGGGTTTTAAAGGCTTGCTACTGCACCAGTTCCCCTTAATGGCCGTTTTAGTATCTGTGCAGTATCTGCCAGGAGTTGGCAAGCAGTTCTTCTTTTTAAATGTTGCTAGGAAGAGAGGCCTCGTGTGAACACAGGGTTTGTATGGCTGTCAGGGTGAGCACACACGCTACTTTCCTAATTATTGAGTTAGTGCTCTTATACGTGGTTAAAGTGGTCCAGAGGTGAACTGCCTCCGTGCGTCTCGACCGGCGCTGGGCTCACCTCCTTTGAAGAAGCGCACTAAACACTGGTGGAGCCAGGGGTCCCAGGGGTCGATGGCCACAGCCCTCTTCACCGACTGCAGCATCAGCAGGTACTTCTCTGGAACCAGGGGAGCAGCACAAGGGGAAAACGATCAGGACTGCATGTTATGATTCGGCCGTTACATTTCATGTGGTGATTAAAGGGTTCAAAAACTGAAAAGAAGTGAAGAGTGCAGTTTCTTAAGTAATCTCTCTTTCTGCAAGTGGCGCACGGCGGCAGTATGGGTTGTTGTTCTGGTGTTATTGATACAATTTTTGCTGTGCTGTTATATTGTATGTTTGCATGCATTGTGTTGTGTTTAAGCTTGTATGGTATTTGGTTTTACTTGTTTTATTGGGTTGAAATCACAAAATAAACTGATAAAGTAACATGTGACTACCTGTGACTACCTGCATGTGACTACCTGATTATTAAATGTCTACGCCTGTTGAGCTTCTAAGGACGGTATTCAACCAATGGCATGAGGCGGAGAAGTGGGTAATTGAGTCATCAGAAATCCGTCCGGAAATACAGGACCTGTTGATACCACAGCGGTGAGGAGAGAACGGCGGGCCGAACCGAACACGAGCTGCACCGCACCATACCAACGGGAGTAACTGTCGGCCCCGATCACGAGCTGCACCGCACCATACCAACGGGAGTAACTGTTGGACCCGATCACGAGCAGCACCGAGCCGAAGCGGTGGCGAACTATAACAGAGCAACGCGTGATGGGCGTGGAGAGGCGGAGAAAGCGCTGATTGTGGACCAGCGGAGGACGGACTGTGACGGAAGCACATCAACGAGGATGCCACTGCGCGGTAGAATTCAGGATAACCTGTAGACTATTACCTTTATAGGACATTGTGGACTCATTTTATATATTTCTTATTTTAGTTATTGCAAAAATGTTAACGTCCCGATTATTATTACTAACTGTTTAAAACATGCCCTTGGTAATCTGGCTCCTCCTTGGTAACAGGTAATAGTGTTGCTCTCCACCCGATCATCCTGTAAGGTTTTCTTCATCCCCTTTCCCCATCCTCCTTACACAAGCTGTTTCAATAGTAACCATTTTGAAGGCAGCAAGCTCCGAAAGGTAAAGTACTACACTGGGGCTGTATAGGAAGAGGCTCAGGACTACCAGAGGGTGGACATGCAGGCTGGTCATTCTGGTTACCTACCTTTCCTGAAGTAGATCTCAAATGCCAGGAGATGAGTTTCAATCTTGTTCCGTACCAGAGTCTTCAGAGGGATCAGGAACTTCACCGCCTCCTCCAAAGGACTCTCCACCTGAACACACACACACACACACGTAAAGCAAGGGGACCGGAGGACGCTAAAGCAGCGGCTGTTGACCGGTCAGACGTCTACCTTGGCCAGTTTGTCCGGTATGAGCTCCTCCTTGGGCCCGCCGATCTCTTCGTCGTCGTCTTCTTTCTTCTTCTTCTGGTTCTTGAGCTGCTTCTCCTTCTCTGCGTTTTTCTTCTCCTCCTCCAGCTGGGCTTTCTTCTGGGCTCGCCGCTGCTTGTTCCTCATCTTCTTCAGCTCCTTGTCCGTCAGGTTCTCTGAATCAAGGATACGGATCATACGATGCAGAAGCTTTTTCCTTTGTGCAAATCAATATATTTTGTGTTATATGGATTACGTTTTGTGTATATTTTACATTTAAATATTTATTATTCATATATGCATTTGTTTTTATGGCCATCATTTTGTATGTAGTTTAGTAAATGCTTTTAATATATGCATATTCTTAATGATTTCACATGTTAATGTATTTCTACTTCCATTTCTTTTTTATATTTTCAATTTTATAAAAATGTTGAGCAGATCTTGAGCAGAGCAATTTTGACACAATCTCCTCTGAGAATGAATAAAGCACTCCATGCAGCCCTCCCAGACCCACTAGTGATCCCTCTCTCTGACCCACTAGTGATCCCTCTCTCTGACCCACCAGTGATCCCTCTCCCAGTCCCACTAGTGATCCCTCTCCCAGTCCCACTAGTGATCCCTCTCTCTGACCGTCTAGTGATCCCTCTCTCAGACCCACTAGTGCCCCCTCTCTCAGACCCACTAGTGATCCCTCTCTCAGACCCACTAGTGATCCCTCTCTCTGACCCACTAGTGATCCCTCTCCCACTAGTGCCCCCTCTCTCAGACCCACTAGTGATCCCTCTCTCAGACCCACTAGTGATCCCTCTCTCTGACCCACTAGTGATCCCTCTCAGACCCACTAGTGATCCCTCTCAGTCCCACTAGTGATCCCTCTCTCTGACCCACTAGTGATCCCTCTCAGACCCACTAGTGATCCCTGTCCCAGACCACTAGTGATCCCTCTCTCAGACCCACTAGTGATCCCTCTCTGACCCACTAGTGATCCCTCTCAGACCCACTAGTGATCCCTCTCTCAGACCCACTAGTGATCCCTCTCCCACTAGTGATCCCTCTCCCACAGACCCTCTAGTGATCCCTCTCTCTCCCAGACCCTCTAGTGAACCCTCTCTCTCAGACCCACTAGTGTTCCCACTAGTAATCCCTTTCTCTCAGACCACTGGTGATACCTCTCCCACTAGTGATCCCCTTCTCCAAGACCCTCTAGTGATCCCTCTCTAGTGATCCTTCCTCACCGGCGTCCGCCTGGCTCTCCTTGCTGTCGTCCGCCAGCGGCCGGTCATGCAGCTCCAGGTAGATGTGGATGGCGCTGCGGGCCGCCTTGTAGTAGAAGGGGTGCTGCCGCAGGACGTCCTCCAGCTTCAGCAGGTCCACGTAGGAGCGCAGCGTCATCTTACGCATGCAGTACGTGTGGAAGTCAAACTGGTCGTCGGTGATCTCCACAAAGTGCTGCAGGGACAGCAGTCGGTGCTTTAGTCAAGCAAACTACCGTTGAGTCTGGCTTATCAGTTCTGCATGCTTGCAGATTAGTGCTACCACTATATCAATTCATATTTATATAATGTATGAATGGCATAAAAAAACAACATAATAATTGTAAACAGATCATAATTACAAACAATGTTTTGAATGAACTAACATGACAACTTAGGTTATCCTTAGGAAAGGTTCACGGTTTAGAAGATTATTCTTGGAGCCCCTTTATGCGGTCATCGTCCCAACAAAAGGAATGAGGAGGATGTGTCTTGGACTGAAAGGCTTACCCTCTCGATCTCATGGCACTTCTTGAGCGCCTCTCCAAACTTGTTCATGGATTTGTAGGCGAGAGCGCACTCCGTCTGGAACCACATGCACTGCATCTCGTTCAGGTTCTCCACCGCAGACGTGCCCTCCTGTAACGCACCACAGATGAGCAGGAGGTCTTTAGGTACCGTCGGCCTTCAAATGCTGGTCCGGACGTCTCTCCGCAAACCCACCCTGGTGAACTTGGAGCACATGTCCTCCGCCTCCTTGACCAGGCCCGCCTTCAACATGTACTTGGCACACTTGGAGTTGATGAAGCGGTCGGCGGTGTCCAGGGCCTGGGCCTCGTCCATCCAGCGCGCCGCCTCCTTGATGTTCCCTGCGTGCTGCACAGCACAACGTCTCAACCCCTCTTTCAGAGGCGCCGTCCGCTCCTTTTGAATCAGAGACATGTACCAACCTTGTAGATCTTAGCCTTGACCAGAAAGAGCTCAATCAGCGTGGGCGTGCTGTCGATGGCCGTGTTGATGTAGTCCAGTCCTCGGCTCTGCTGCCCGATGAAGTCAAAGTGCTGCGCCAGGAAATACTGCACCCAGAGCAGCGTGGTGGGGGGCTCCACCTTGCCTTCATCTGCAAGTAGGACATGACAGTCATCACAATACAAAGATGCCATTAATAGGCCTGTTGAAAACAATAAGTTGAGTTGTAAGCATTTTCTTCAGATGTTGATGGCAAATGTGAATAGTCTTGAATGATTGGCAAAGATGTAAAAGTGAAATATACATGAATATATCAGGAAAACCGAATGAAGAAAACTTGTTAGCTGTGATAAAAACAGGAACAATACTCAAGTTCTTAATTTCGCTAATCCAACATTTCCGTAATTTACGAGGTTAGTAAGCATCACTCACCATGTTGACTAAACATCCGACAGTTCTTCAAACAGGTTTCATATCCAACTACCAACTCTTCAATGATGGCAACCTGAATCAAGGCAGGAAACCAGGTCATTCACAACATCTTTCAACAGTGACCAGTGTTCCCCATACTTAGACCAATGTGTGGCGCAGTGCCACAGAATCAACACCGGGCGCCACTAATTGATTGCATTTTATTTCGGACCTCGAAAAAAACTCGGACCGCAAGTATTAATATTAAAATAATGTACCCAACCTGCTTCCCGACCCACTTATTTTAAAGGTATAGGCCATGCTCTTGATTACCTTAATCATAGCCTTATTGGCTAAAGTAAAACTGACATCCCTGAGTCATATGCATTTAAAACAAAGATATTACAATGTTGACGCATAGCTAGCATAGTATAGTTTAACGTGAGGAACCTGCATTATTGCATCAGCCTATTCTATCCCGCTTCAGCATTCATGCAAAAGTTAATACTAATAGCTTAACATTCACAATAGCCTACATAAAATGTTGTTTGAGCAGTTACTCGCGGGATGCCTAATTGATGCCATCTCCTAAGCATAAAATCTGAATATATGAAGAAACGTCTTTATTAGTGGACACTCTAAACATCCTGCAAATTGCAACCTTGGTTCACCAGGTCAACAAATAACAGGCTACATATTCAAAATAAAACGGTGACCTAAATCAGACAGTTACCTGGTCTAAGAAAAAAGAAAGAAAGTTGTCTCTACGTTGGCACCTGGAAAGCTCGTGCTGCAGCTTTGCGCAAGTCATTCAGCCAATTATGTCTTTGTCTTTTATACGATATAGCCTACTTAATGAATTACAAAAGTGTATTCGGCATCTTTATTAACCGACCCGAATATCATTAAAATATTTTTTGGTGACTCAACCGCTCAATTTGGATCAACCCGCATATCACTGGCACATGCACGCGCACTCACAGCTGATTCGCCCCCCCACTCCTCCTCTCCACGCGCAATGCTTGAGGCCTATCAAAGGAAAACCCGAAGCAGCAGGATATTTGGCCAAGAGAAGACGGTCAGCTATTATATTTATATTGTTACATTATACTATTTATCTTGTTTTGCAATTCATTCCTTGAATGTCACAGAATTGCCACTAAAATAGGCAAAAATCAGGTAAAAACTAAACTTTAACATCAATTTTGGTGAGTAATTCTCAACATTAAACTTAAAGACCGGGTAAACCAAATTCAGTATTTTTCTTCTTATCATATTAATTAGGCCTTAAATGTGTCCCTCAAAACATGTAAAAAATATTTTTCCCATTCATCATTTCCTTGAGGAGCTAGGCCTCAGAGAATGTTCTGTGTGCAGGTTTAAAATGGGCGGGTCTACATCGAAGACCGCGTTACGTAAAGCGGTCTTCGATGTAGACCCGCCCCCTGCTGCCCTCTAGGTATAAATACATTAACCGCGCACTAGCATTCTGTGGTTTCACCCGTCTATGGTTTTACCGCTCACGAGTCTGATTTGAATTGTCAGTTTGCAGCTAGCTTGCCCGTTGGACCTCTCCGGTGATGGGCGTGGTTTCCTGGCCTGCAGCGCACACGCCCCCACCGTCCTGAGCCAGGGATTACTGCTCATTTTTCATCAACTTTGAAGCATAATTTTATATACTTCGCGATTTTTTTAGTCCTTCAAATTTGGCAGGGTGGTTAATAATATATTTTCCTGTGGTATTATAAACTCAAAACCCATAATTATTTTTGGTTTACCCGGTCTTTAAAAGACAGGTCTTCCTCCAACATAAAGTCCGGGTATTTGTATGAGCTAACTAATTATACTGGCCTGCCTGCCTACCAAGCAGGGTTCTGGTAAAAATGTTTTAGTTGTCTTCTCTCAAAGAACTTATTTTAAAGAATTAAGATTGAGCTGAATAATTTAGCTTTCATGTAGCTTTAAAATGGTCTCAGCAGGTGACAATAGATAAGCATACAGTTGTATATTTAACATAGCAGCTTCAGAAAGTGTGTGTTTGAATGCCCCCCGCTGCAAACACTCTGCATACACCCCGATGACCGACTCCACCGACCGCCATGGCACCGTGACACTCGATTCCCCCACCGGCACCAGGGGGGCACCACACATTGCTACCTGGTCTGTGGGAAACACTGGTGACCTTTGGTTGGCTCATCTTTCAGCGTGTACCTTAGCCGTGTCCGTGTAGAGGGACTTCAGGGTGGTGAAAAGCGGCGGGCAGCCTTTACTTAAGTTCATCCTCAGGTAGTAGTCCAGACATTCGCTGAATTTCTCCCCTGCCCAACACAAGCCAAAAACACTTTATTAAAAAGGCACTTCAAATATAACCTAATCCTCTTTGTTCAAACTATGCATGAAAGCCTGAATAATCTCAACGCACAATCACGATCAATGTGAAAGGACCGTACAACATGTGCTCTGTACCCAATATTATTATTTACTTAGCAAGAAAGAAATGTGTATTGGTAGAATGCCCTCTAGGGGACATAGGGGACATGGCATTAGCAATGCATAAGCCTGTACAGTGTATAGGTTCATAGTAAATATTAATATCAGGCAGAATTTTAGCATAAAGCATTCAAATATAATTTGAATATATATATATTTGAATAAATATTCTCCTGTCTGCACATCACTTCCAAATAGTTCCCGCTTGGAGCCACGATAACAGTATTTTTGAATTTATATCTTGCCGTCAGTTAAGCTTGTAATTGTGGATGTCTATGAAGCAGGCTGATATTGAAACAAAAAATTTACAGGAAAGGCAAAACTTTTTTTACCCTAATTTCTAATGATGTCATGGTTAATCTATTTCCATTCGTACTAGTATTTTCAAATTTTTATGTTTTTTTATTTTGCCTACCAATAAATAGTGCATTGCGTACCACCAGTGGTGCGCGTACCACAGTTTGAGAACCACTGCACTATACTAACATACCATTGATAAAGTATTATATGCATGAATAGTCATGGGAAGACGTTTGACTGCATGGTGATGCAACCTGGTCTCCCCTCCTGAGGGGAGTGTCAGGAGTGATGTGCTTTCTGCTCAGCAGTTACCTGTGAGGAAGGTGAGGGGCAGCCTCCTGGGCACCAGGCCTTTGGGGAACTTGACCCACGTCTCCTCATAAAGCTTCTGACGCTCCTCTACATTACCTGGGGTTCAACGGATACATGGGAGTAAACAAACCACAAGTACAGTGCTGAAGACCCACATTAAGCCAAGTTCATGTTAACACCCTCAGCATGAAGAAGCATCCCATCTGGACACAGGATGAGCTCTGCCATTGTCCAACACATTGGGCCCAACACGTGAACTCTGATTACTTGGCTTCAGGGCGTTCTCCAGGCCGTGGTAATAGGCCCAGTTCTCGGGGTTCCTCTCCTGGAGTCTCCTGTAGACCTGGGAGGCTTCGTCCGCTCGCTCCAGTTTCAGCAGCAGCTCTCCTGAGGGAGCCAGAAGGGGAGAAACGGTCACAGAAACGGTCAAGCCCAAGAGCCGCCGCAAAAACCATCAAGGGCCAGAGGCCAGGCGCACCTCGGATCTCCTCCACAGCCATCTTGTCACAGATCTGCTTCTCGTAGCTGTTGAGATGCTCCAGGGCCTCCTTGTAGAGACAGGCCTCCCGCAATACCTGGTTCTGGTAGAGCAGCAGCTCACTGTACTCATAGTCCACCTTGTCTAGAGAGGTCTGGCCAGAGACACACACAATAAGAACTGTAATACCACAACACACTCACCAGAGCAGTCTTCAGCTCTATCATCTCACCAGGGATAATGATGGCTAATGCTTCAACAGACCTGTTGTGTTTTGCGGAACTCCTCCACGATCTTAGCTGCCATTTCAAAGTCCTCCAACAGATGATAGGCAACGGCGTAACCAATCCAGGAGGCCCGCTGGGCTGGGCGGAGCTGCAATAGTTGGTAACGGGTCTCCTGTAAGGATAAGGACATTCACTCAAGGTCATCGAGTGATAATGACACAATCCCATATACAACACAAGGGATTGTACACCTTACCATTGTGTTTTACTTCGTCTTTACAGGACAATGCTACTTACCCGGTAGCCCTCCAGGTCTCTCATCTGGACCTGCAGCAGCGAGAGGTCCCGCAGGATCTGCAGGTTGTCTTTGTCCCACTTCAGGGCGTTACGGTAGCATTTGATGGCCTCGTCGTACTTCTTGTCCGAGCGCTGCAGCAGCCCATACACGTGCCAGCCTGGCAGCAGCGCCGTTAAGGAGACAACGTGCAGCATCACCTCGGGTTCAGAGGGCTACTAAGACTATGTTTGAGCATGTTACACTCATCAGTTGTGAACTTCTGGGATTATGACGATCGTTCTTATTGTCAACAAAGCGTGTAAACTGAAAATGGTGCAATTTTAAAAAGCGATCCTCGTTAGAAATATGTAGGCTTTAGATTTGTCTGTTCTTGGTCATTTTGCAACTTGTAAACACGCCAACTCCTGGCTGTAGGCAGAACCCTGGTTCACACTTGGACAGAAAGCCCTTGTTGCCTTATTATCATACACATCATACATTTTAGAATTAGGGCTGAATGCATTGACCTGAAAAGGATACAGACATGGCTTTTGAGGTCATTGCGTAGACCTCTTCTCACAAGGTCATAGGCATCCTCCTTCTTGCCTAAACAGTTCATGGTCAGCCCCTTCATTGCCAGGGTCTCTGAGCGGACCAGGGACACGAATGGTGGAAGAAAACATGTTTGGAAATGTTAGACTTCATTACTTCCATTTAACAACCAACCGTTAGATAGGGTATATTGGTCGAAATATAAAGTCACATTATACCAACACATAAGCCCCTTTTCCACCGACAGTACCAGCACAACTCGCCACGACTTGGTTTGGTTCCAGGCACTTGTGTTTCCATCTAGAAAGTACCTCTTCAACGTGGGCGGGTCGTCATAGCATGCATGCGGGAAACTGCGACACATACGCGTCCATGCAACACATAAACAGACAGGGCTACGCACCGGAGCGTCTCCACCTCCGTCATGGCCCACGGCGTGTTCTTACACGCTGATCCTGCCATGTTCAATAATCAATCACTATTGTTGACTGAACGCTGATGCTAGTATTTAAAGGTGTCGGGTGTCAGGCTTGGACGTCGTGCTCATCATTATTCGTCCAGTGGCATCACTCTCTCAATCAGTAGACGTTTTTACACTGCCAAATACGCCCGTCTTATGCACGCCTTTTTCCCGGCATGGTCCACTCGTTTACACTGCCTGAGGTAAATTGCCGGCTTGAGCTAGCACCTCAATTTACACTCCCGGACCCTACACACATTGGTGGTTTCATTCTGATGTAAATGCGATTAGACGGCTCCTCAGTTCCAAGGGCGGGACTTGGGTAGAGGTGTTGCTGTGTTGTATAGACAGAGACAGCATAGCGATATCAACATGAGAGATTCTAACTGGAGAGACGGTGAAATCCACAAGCTGCTGACAATCATGGGAGAGAAGGTGATGCAGCATTAAACTAAGACGGGGAAAGATGGTGCGATCTACGAGAAAGACGCAGAGGAACTGTCCTTACGAGGCTTAAGTCGGGATAAAAAACAAGTGGTCTGCAAAATAAGGAATATTTTGGCGTTTTTGCACTTGTAAATAGTTGATCGTGTTTGTATCCTACACTCAGATGTGAACTCATTCTTGCATGCGGAAGTCTTCATTCATAAAAAAAACAAAAACATTCAGGAGTATGCAAATTATTCTAAAGAGGTCTACTCTCCATGTGTAGCCCCGCCTTCTCCAGTGAACCAAGAAAGCCCGCTCCGTGAAGACGGTTTTACACAGGCTTTACACAGGGCTTTACACAGGCAAGACGGTGAAATTGCCGGGCGTGCCAAGCCGCGACGAACCAGCTTGGCAGTATAAAAAGGCCTAGTGGCCAGCAGCCTGTTTACGTAACACAAAAGATCAGCTCTCTTAGAACCTCAGATGAGCTCTCTTGGAACCTCGACGGAGGTGAGACTAAAAAAGTACCAGGTACCTCATTTTGGCGATGGAAACGCAAAAAAAGGCGAGCCGAGTCGAGGCGAGTTGAGCTGGTACTGTCGGTGGAAAGGGCAATAGATGGATCGTAGTTAATACATAGAGCATTATGTGTTGCATCAGAAGTGACTTACCTCCATGCTCCGAAAACTTGGGGTTGGATAGGATCTGTTTACAGAACTTCAGTCCATTTCTGTATTGCTTGTGTTCATAACATCTCTGCAGCATAAAAGAGAAAAAGTCTAAGGTTACATGCTCCATCACTATGGTGGTGTGGAACCAACAGCCTTTCAGGTCTGATTCACATCCAGAGCCTTCAGCATCATGTGGAACCAACACACAGCCTTTCAGGTCTGATTCACATCCAGAGCCTTCAGCATCATCTTGAACAAACAGCCTTACAGGTCTGATTCACATCCATAGCCCTCAGCATCATGTGGAACCAACACACAGCGTTTCAGGTCTGATTCACATCCAGAGCCCTCAGCATCATCTTGAACAAACAGCCTTACAGGTCTGATTCACATCCAGAGCCCTCAGCATCATGTGGAACACACAGCCTTACAGGTCTGATTCACATCCATAGCCCTCAGCATCATGTGGAACCAGCACACAGCCTTTCAGGTCTGATTCACATCCAGAGCCTTCAGCATCAGCAAGGCTTGAACAGTAAGTCAATATCAGGTGGCAAAATAAATCATGCATACAACATACTTATGTTTTTGTTTCTTTAAGTTTCTTTATACAACAGTCAATAAGTAGTAGTAAATATCATATGTTGTAGTAACTGTATGTTAGCATAGTCAATATGGTTAAGTGATTTGACTGATAAATATTTTGATAACAGCTTTAAACAACTATTTATAGAGCATCTATAACAGCAAAACTTGTAAAAGACATTGTTAAAGGAGCCAATGACCAGAAACTATATTAAGACAACAGTAGTATTCTGTTACAAATCTCTGATGATGACTGATGAGCCAGTGATTTCCAAACATCCGTGTTGCATCACAAACGCAAGGTGTAAACAAAGCAACGTAAAGTGTATTAAATCTTAAAGCTGATTGACGGATGCATTCCTTGACCACCAGCAGGCTAAAACATCCAATCAAAGTGTGCAGCAGTTTGACAGCTTCGGCTTGTGGTTTGAGTCTCTGTTACTAAAGAACTAACTGTATTACTAATGAACTAAGATATACATTTACAAAACATAACTATTCATAGCAGTTAATGATACCAAGCATTGTATTGAAGGTTATCAAAACCACCATGTAAACACGAAAAAGAATGTATTCAAATGCACAAGTAAGCAAAGTATTTTGCCAAGTGCTAAAATTAGCTCCCGGCTGCATCAAATGAAGTGTGATGACAGCCTCTACTGAGCTGGTCTAGCGACTTTGGTCTAGCGACCAAATACATGGACTGATACTTAAAATAAACCAATACAGATGTATAATAACATACCTGTATGACAGATGCTGAACTAGTTTACCCTTAAATTGTGGCTATCCCAGTGTTACCAGTGCCTACCACAGCTCAGCTTACTTTGCCTGCTTAGTGGAATAACTTGACATCACACAACAATTCAGACATCAACACACAACACTTGAGTGTTTAGTGTTAACTAGCTCTACGCGGTAGTAAGGAGTTGTGTTGTTGCTGGGATTCAAACTTAATATACTGTCATCTAAATGTCGATGACTTTATGCCAGGGGGTCTGATCTTCTAACCCCTCATAGAGGAGAGAGCCTGACTTCTACCACCAGGTCCTGGCCAGCCATGGGTCCAGACACCATGCTAGGTGCTGTCCAGGACCCACCCATACTAGGTGCTGTCCAGACACCATGCTAGGTGCTGTCCAGGACCCATGCCAGATGCTTTCCAGGACCCATGCTTGGTGCTTTCCAGGATCCATGCTAGGTTCTGTCCAGACACCATGCTAGGTGCTGTCCAGGTCCCATTCTAGGTTCTGTCGAGGCTGGCGGACCACGTCACTGCCTGCTCTGGAGAGATTAAAGGAGCAACTGAGGCCTTAAAAGTTGACATACTAAATAAATATCCTTTTCCCAAGCGACTAGATGCGTGGTGTATTCTAAAAGTAGCGGCTTCTCGGGCCACTAGCTTAAGCATTAGCTTCATCGTGAGCATTAGCACACCGAGGCGTCCAGCCTACCAGGATCCTCTTGAAGAGAGCGTTCTCCTTCGGCGGTAAGGTGATGGCGGGCATCGTGTCGTGCTGCGACTCCTCTGGAGCTGGGCATACGAACGGCCTCCTGAGTCGGTGGGGTTCGGGGCAGGGCTGGTCCCGGTCTCTGGCGGGTCCTGGGTCTCACGTGGTGACAGCCGAGGCCCCCTCAGCAAGATGGCCGCTTCTCCTCCGGGTCAAAGGGCCCTGTGTGCAGGGGGAACAGTGAACACACAACAGTGAACAACACACACCAGGGAACGCAACAGGACCAGAGCTTCTGATGTTTGTAATAATTAATATTTAGGACCCCAGAGGTACAGGAGCTAATTATTCAAAGGGATTGACGTTACGTTTCAGTACGATTACAGTAGGTCGTTGAAGATATCATCGTCACCTAATTCACTTTTATTTGCTCAACCTGAATAAATAAATAATAGCGTTTTCGTCTTTAAGTCTCTAGACGGTGCAGCTTTCAGTTACATATAACGAATTAAGATATTTTGTTATTTGCCATCATGCTATCTGTGATCCTCTATCGCCAGACCAGGGCTGCCAGGATTTGTAATCAATCGCAGATTGTTACGGTCGCAGTATCCAGACGTCCTGTAGCAAACATGACTCTCAGCAACCTATTGTCTCGTACTGTCAGTAAAGGTAGGTTCATCCTTTAGCAGTACTTTAATCCTTATTTAATATAATGGCCTCTCGTTATAGTAGGATACAATTAGTAAGATGCCCTCATTGATTGTAAGGCTTGACCTTTGCTTAGCAATAGCATAGCACTGTTAGCCACCACATAGTCTGTATTATGGATTCATACTAGCATATATATTTCCTAGGTTTATTGGATAATGTATTATCTTTATCATTATTATTATTATTATTATTATTATATTGTTATTATGTATTAATCAAAAGTATTCTTTGTTGGTGCAGTCGGGAGCAGGTCTGTGTTCACAGCCTCCAAACCAGACACGGTCCATCCCAACTGGCTGCGGGTGGGACTCTCCTTCGGGACGGCTGCTTTCCTCTGGGGCCTGGTAACCTTATTAATATTACCATACCTTATTCATATTACCGCCTTACCTCATACAATCTGTAAACCTTATTCATATTACCTCATTAACCCTTTTTCATATTACCGTATTAACCTTATTCATATTATCGTATTAGCCTACCGAATTAACCCTTATTCATATTAACGTATTAACCCTTATTAATTTTCCCGTATTCATATTACCTTATTACCATATTTATACCTCATACAGTCTCTATTAATACCTATTTAATACAGGCTATTGTAAACCTTATTAATACATATGTAATACAGTCTGTTGTAAACCTTACTAGTAGGCCTACCTATTTAATACAGTCTGTTGTAAACCTTATTAATACCTATTTAATACAGTCTGTTGGTTTTTTGTTGTCACAAGCTGTCTGTAGTACAAAAGAAGGTGTGAACTTGGAATGATCTGGATCATGTCCAGGTCTGAACTTAGAATGATGTGATGTCCAGGTGTTTTCTGTTGTGTGTTTAACAGCATCTCTCTACTTGTTGACCATCTTAGCTCTTCAAGCAACACAGCACTGATGTGAATGAGTACAAAGTGAGGAATGGCTTGGAATAAAGTAAGTGTTCCCCTAAATTAAGATCATATATACATGATACTCCAAGTAAGTGTTTTTTGTATTAATTTTTCCCATTTCTACACAGGATGCTCTGTCCTTGCGGCTGTGGTCTGTCCTGTAGGATGCACTATTTGCCACTGTCCCCCGGGATCTCCTTGTATTTAATTGTAAACCATGACTGTAATAAAATGTTCCACATACACTGTGACGTTATTATTGTTTGTGGGAGAAAAACAACATATAAACATACTAAATACAATTGATTATAATATGTACCTAAATGTAGTTTAATTGATGCCATAAATCTGGTTCACAATCATCAATTAAGAACTTTTGTAGAGACAATGACTATCTAGCCTATTTCTAAAAGATAAGTATAATGGCTGAATCAAAATTGAACCAAAACAATCTATATACTCTTTACTAAATGTTTCCTGTTTAAAAGTGAATGATTTCATGTTTCATTCAAGATATTTTATTTTGTTAAATGTTTTTTAAGTAAACCAATTTCAAAGTCAGGAAGAACAAATGAGAAAAAAAGATTAAATAGCCATAAAGACTTTTTGGGAACTTTGAACTTTGCGCCCGAGAAATGATATTGATATTCTTTCTCTTACCCCTTTAATTGAGTAACAATAACAACACCAAATGTACGTTTGTTGACAGTATGCATATCGTTTTGTTTCTTTATTTTTCGTTGAATATGCATTGTGCACAAGGCTTCTCAGACACACATCCTACCGATCTTTGTCCTATCCTACCTATATGTGTCTTATCCTACCTATCTTTGTCTTATCCTACCTATCTTTATTGAATAAGGGGAATGGGTTTACCTAGTAGCTGTAAGTGCATCCTTTCTGCACCGACAGCGATACATTGTTGTTTCTCTTTCTTCTGACAAATGTAATTATATAAGTCGTTTGTATAAAAGCGTCTGCTAAATGTAAACCTGTAGTTTAGCTCATAGTCTCATTACCTTTAGTTAAATGACATGTGACGTCAAAGGGGGCGGTATCGGTGGCGTGCGCGCCTACATTGCGCAAGAGTTGGCAGGACAGACGAAGCGTCTGCAGTCCACGCGGTCAGACTCAGATTAGTGAGCGGCGCTGCTCCAGTCCTCATCGAGCCTTTTGCGAGACACCTTAATCTCCCATCTGTACTAGCCGCATCCCTGCAACAACGATGTTTTCCTGCAGAGCAGCCTGGCAGAAGTGCGGGCCCTTGGTTCGGAGAGCAGCCTTCAGGGGCCCAAAGGACGGTAAGGACTACCGATGGCCAGACGTCGAGTTGGCTCTGGTATGTGCTGGATCCCGGTCCTGAGACGCATAGGGTCCGTACATTATTCCATCATGGCGACCGGCTGGGATTCGTACTTCACCAGAGGCCTGCTAGAACATTTTGTTCTATTATGTAAGATGTGTTCATACATGCAACCAGAGGGATGCAGCGGGTCGTAGACGAAAGCACCTGAAGGTCAAATTGTATTTATGGATATCGCAATTTAGTTTGAGATGTCCTAGGCCTATTCTACCATATCAAATATAATGAATATGCAGATTTATTACATCTTTACTGACTTATCGGTTTTGCTGTTTGAAATGTGTGCACGCCATGTACAAAAACGACGTGGCTGTATGAAGGCAATGCCATCCAACTCGTTACAAACCTCTTGTGATCTTAATTGGGTTTCTGGTTCTTCACTGCGGGTCGCATTGAAGCATCGCTATTTTAAATGACTGAACTACCCCCGGACATCCTAAACGGGATTACCAAATGGAAACAAGTAGGCCATTGCATCCCATCCTAATGTCATATTTGGGACAGTAGGCCTACTATACATTTACAAAGAAATGCGTTAAGTTTGACCTTCATCTCCATGGAGGGAGCTGCGTCACGTGGTGCGTGACACTGACGGGGTCTCGATGTAAAGGACGGCCGCGTCACAGGAAGGCATTCATGTTATGTGCTGTGCGTTTTGGGCGTCCACCATAGCACAGCTCTCACGAAGCGCAGAGGCCAGAGCAACTTGACCCCGCGCTATACTAGTGGCTAAGCTGAACTTTCCTCTTATCAGGAACTACATAAAGATTAGACGAACCTTGCTCAAGTTTTAGTGTAATCCTCTTTATTGTCTCCAAGGGGGACCCAAACATGACTCGGTACTTCGCATGAACCTGCTGCTGCCCCTTTATTTAATTTCTCCGCTAGTGGACCGCTTAATGAGAGATGGGGGGGGAGGTTGAGTTTTTTAACATGACATAACAAAGCTGTCATTCATTCCATAACTAAAGAATATAATTTCCTAAGTAGTTTCTTGATGTATACCCTTGAATAAGGAATCGACCTATTGATTAATGAAATTGTTCAAGCACCAGACTAAATAAATATTGTCAGAAACACAAAACAATGTGTCCCTCTGTACCTCCAGTAAAAGGTTTTCCGACCTGTGACCCCAAGCTAAATAATCCATTCTGCCTGCAGTGTGGACCCCCCCCCCCCCCCCCCCAGTCAATGTAAATTGTGTGTGTTAGTTATACCCATTGGAACTGCCCATTCAGAAGTAGACTACTGAAAATACCAGTTTGATTTAGAAATTTGCCTCCGCTTGAACTATGGCAGCTGAAGATGCAAGGCAACAAGTCAGGTTCTACCAAATCTATTGTGGAGACTGGGTATACTGGCTTGTATTTGACACGCCAGCATGCATATTTTTGTCCAACTAAATCTCTTGCCAGTCAGGAAGGGAGTGGTCATAAGCCTGCGTTAAGTCTTCACCTCTCTCATCCCCTCCGTTTCGAGCTAATGCTTGTTGTGTTGTGGCACATGTAAAATGTGATTGATCATATTACATTAAGATGACAACTTGTCATTCTGTTATAAATTAGAACTTTTATATGTCAGCTGTTTATGTTGACGGTGTATGTACTTTAACATTCATAAACTATTGGCTTAATAAATGATCATGCCAATTTTCTTGACCCATCATTATTGGCACAGTGAAATTGGAAATAAAATGTTAGATCCAGTAATGGAAAACATGTAGGCCTTGATATATATATTATATATATTTGTAATTGTGTATATTTCTTGTAGTTGTGCAGCGGCGGCAGATGTCCTCTGTGCCCGGGGGCTCGGGGGAGAACATCGTCTACGCTCTGCTATGTGGTGGAGCGTTCGCAGGCTCCCTCGCGTATGTAAGTACCACGTTTTCCATTCACCTTTTGAAAATAGAATCAAGATGTATGTAACATTTCCCCACTAAAAGGACTAATCCTTTGTTGTATCTTGTCGAGTTTTGTCCTCGATTGAACACTGTCACAAATCATTTGGGATAATGCAAGAAGAATCTGTAGTGTTCACTGGATCAGCAATGGCCTCATATCCACTTTGCAGGCTAACTTATAGTTATTTTAGCTTGATTGTTTTGACCGCGTATTACGCCTCTGTCTCAATTAAATGTTTGCTCCTGCTGAATGGATAGGCCCCGCTAATGTGGACTTACAATTGTATGTTAACTACTGTTACTATCTAATTAGACAGACTTGAATACGAAATAAGACCTAACGGGACTAACCATAACGTGATAAAACTTAAGTATGACTGCTAGTCTAGTTACTGAACATTTACTCAGGTACAAACTCATTTACACCATGTCAAATGAGTTGTTGGTGTGGCAGCATTTGGGTTAAGGATGACAAAGTGACCGCATTCTAAACGTTAGGCTTATGGGGACAACTCTACAATATTTGGACTACAGTATCTATTTTAAACACTAGGTGTCTATGTTGCATATTTTGCCTTTCTTAAAGCCTCATGGCTCCTAACTTTTCAATGGGACACTGAACCTAGAGGAGCGACGGTCATAAGAATGCTTCTGTCCAGTTTGATGTTAATACTTGTGTTATGGGTTCTCATCAGGTGTATAACACCGTGTCGACCGACCATACCCGGTACAATGACCGCGTGGAACAGATCCAAGCTAGACCTAAGACGGACTGGGTGCCCAAACCATGGCCACCCAAGAGTAAGTACATTCCCTTTTGCCTGTTGGTCTTCACAAGCTTTAGTCACTGAATCTCCAATGTTTAGAAATGGTTTATTTTCTTGTTAAAGCAATGTACTCGCCCACTATGTTGAGTCCTGCCTTTCATCATTTAACAATGAGATGAAGATTACTGAAAGTGTTTCATGAACAGGTTTGATTCTCATGGGTTTCCTGGTATCTAACGAGGTGGCAGTAAAACGCATGTTAACACAACATGTGTTTTACTAGGTATTAACAGGAGATGAGATGCTAAAATATTGTAAGGCTGCAAAGTATTTGGCATGCATTTGTTCCCATACATTTCATGTAAGTGCATCACTTGGGATTGCCATATGCCATAACATCTTCATTATTATTATGCTAGAGTTGGAATGTTAGGCATATTGAGCGTACCTGATATACTTTGGTAATTCATTCTGGCGACTTGGCAGTTGTGGTTCACATAACCTCTTCTAATGAGAGCATTTTATTTGTATTCTGTGTTGCAGGTCAAGGTGAGTTCTGCTGATGTCCTTCATAAGCATGGCCTGGCTCTCTTTCTGACTAATCACTGGTGGCATGGGGTATGATCTGTCCTGTGCATTTTACTACAATAATCCTTTCATTTATTCTTGCTCTTTACCATAAACTCATTGTGTGGGAGCACAAGTGGCAAAGTTTGTATCATCAAACAGTTCATGGTGGTATTTGTTTAAATTCATGCCACCATCTTTGTATTCAGGTGGGCGTTTCTCATCTTATTCTACTGGTTAGCTACTGACTTAATTTTTTTTGCAAAGGCATCATGTGACCCAATCTATACATAGATTGAGTCACATGATGCACATATGCTTAACAAATGGCTCTTGGGTATTATTGACTATGAATAAACGATGGATTTTCCATAGTTGCATTTGAGCTGGCAGAACGTTGACAACCCTGTTTTCCTCCACCTTTCCTGAATTCACCTTGTTGTCCAAAGACCTAAATTGGTGCGAACAGGGACCTAGGCCCCCCTTCTTTCTACTGTTCCTGGGCACATCTCTCCTTCCCTTCTATCCTTGACACCTATTATTTTTGATTTACCAAAACGAATACATTTGTATACAAACAAATGTTCCCAATCCGTTCCCAACCTGTGCACCAAGTGAGAACAACAGACAGACTCCTGAGTAGTGTGCTATAGTCAAAGTGTTTTGGAGCAAAATTGCTGCACATTTTCCATGAGTCTTGCAATTCACCTGCTGCTCATTTTCCATGAGTCTTGAAACCATATTTCCTTTTTGGTTGATTTTGGAGTAACTATGACATTGTTTAGTCTAATTTACTGGTAAACCCTAATTCTCTTTCTTTACTCTTTCCAGCTTAATGCTAACGCTAAGTTCCCCGGGACCCTCGGGCTTCCCCTCCTAGAACTGGCTTTGATTTTTGCTTTTTTGTGGACCAGCGACTGAACAACTTTTCATCGCTCTTTTCACTCTTCCTGTGAACAAAAATATCGTCTCAACACTGAGATGTGACCTTGCTTTGAACTTTTGGTGCTGCTGCTCCTCTATTCGATTCTTCACACACAAACATTTTCATTAGCAACCTTCTGGGAATAGGAGGAATGGACTTGCTATGTACAAAAATCTGTAATTACTGTATTGCATTATATTTGGATGGCCAATAGGTTTGCTAATGCCTGAAATGTAACAGCCAGTGTATTTGGGAGGGATTAAAATCTGCACAAAGTAAACTACTTTGGTTGTCTTGATGTACGTCTCACTTCTCACTTCTCTAAACTGTTTTGACTAGTTTATAATTAACCGACCGCATGTTAATGATGGTAAGACACAATATATGCCCGCCCCACTACCTCCCTTCACTTTAACCTGCCTTTCTTTAGTTTAATGTCTGCCCTTCTCCCTATTGTCCTGTTCTCCTCTCTCCTTCCTTTGGGTTTGCATGCACCTTTTTGTAGTCTGACACGCTAGCGGTGTTGGGCTCCTGCGGTTGGGACGAGCACCGCACAGGGAAAGCTGGTAAGGTCTCTTGGTGACGGGTGCTACGGCTGTTCCTCAAGATGTACGGGATCGCAGTGGTTACAAAATGACGAGCAATGTGATTAGCCAGTAAATGGTTTTTTTTTGGAAAGTGTTTCACTTTAGTATTTTTAGATATTCCCTTTTTAAGATTTTTTTTATTTTCAATTACTATGCTTGTGTTTCTAAGATTTGACTCTTAAGTTGCCATGTAATTGCATGTTTTATATCCGTGTTGGGCCCTTTTTATTATCTAGGGATACGAACACCTCCACTCAAACCAGGACTAACCCCTCCGCTGTCTCCTTGGTTACAGGTGAGGAGGAGGAGGAGGAAGCGGCCTCTGAAGAAGAAGCTGCTGAGGTAGAAGCTGAGGCTGCCGAGGAGGCGGAGGCACCTGTAGAGACGGTGGAGGTGGAGGCTCCTGGAGAAGACTCAGTGGTGGAGGCTACTGTGGTGGAGGAGGTGGCCGAGGTGGTTGCTGAAGCCGCCGAGTTGGTGGTAGAGGCTGCAGAGGCGGTGGTCGAGGTTGCACAGGAAGTGGAGGCAGTGGCAGAGGAGGTGGCGCAGGTGGCTGAAGCCGTGGAGGAGGCGGCCCAGGCGCTGACGGAGGAGGCCGGCCAGGCGGTGACGGAGCCGGCGGCAACCGAGACGGAGAACAACGGTACGGCTGCTGCTCCCCTTGTGGAGGAAGCAGATTCCTCCTAAGGTCTGAGCCGGGGTGAAGGGGAGCACGGAGGCACAGCTGTCCACCTCCTAAAGCCTTTTCAGACCCCCCCCCCCCGCCCCCCCCTCAGCCAGTGTAACGTCCCCTGCTCCTCAGTCCTAGACACTAAATCATCCCAAATGCATACATTGACCCCACTGTAGATGTCTAATATTTATTCTTGGATGGAGCCAAATGTCCTAGCTTCCAAGTTTTACAATGTGTCAGCTCTCCTCATTCAATGCATCGTTATGAGAGCCTAGATGTGGAGTGGAAGTCCCAAATGTACCCCTGGTTATTGGAAGTGGGTAAATGCAATGAATGAACTTGTAAAACCACTATTGGTGAGATCCACAGATAGCATTTATCAAACTTTCCTCATCCAGCTACCCTGTAATACCACTTTGATTTATGCTTTGCATTAACCTAATCAGATTCTTAATGTTAACCTGTCCACTGGTACAGAGGCAATGTTCCCATTTATTAAATGGCAGCAGGTGGAACAATTCATTTGAATGCGTTAGTATTCTTCTATTTAAACCAATTATTCAATATCTGGATTCTCTTTATGGGAGACTTGACAAACACTGTACATTTTTAATTTATAATTGTGTTTCTTTGCCATATATCAGAGTGAGTGTACATTTTTCTTTAGTCATGCGGCTGTGACTAAACCTAAAAGCGATGGATCTGAGATTGTGTACATGCTTTTAATTTAGGGGTGTGATTTTTTTTTTTCCAACTGTTGATCTGTCATAATGCAGAGGGAAAAGTAGCTAATGAACAAAACTCCAACGATGTGTAGACTCAATGGGTTAAAATTGGTGTGGGAGGTTACTCATTAAGCCATACAATAAAGTTCTATCAACATGAAAAGGATTTACTCCAGTCTTTTTGTCTGAATTTGGTCTGCGTGCATCAATATATATATTGGTGCTTTAAATCTTCAAGGTATTGCATATTATAGAAAGTGTTCCAATAGGTGTTTTCACATGTAGTTCTGAAGGATGATTTACTCAATGTTTTTTAATTTATTTATGAGCACATTTGGTAGTTTGCTATCGAATGTCATGTTTATACACTCGCCAACTTGCCTTATTAAGCAAACTATATTTGCATTTCTTTCATATCTACAATCATAAACTCGCAGCACTTTATTTGTTGTGACGAGAGTCTGTGATGTTTTGAATGGCTGGCTTTTGTGTTGCAGTGCTCGCAGCTGCCTCTACGGTTGAGACACTAAGGGTTGCTGAGATAATCGACGCAATCCTACCTGTGGAAGAGGCCCCTGTCCCACTTGAGCCGGTCTCTGTTAAAGCTGTGCAAGTGGAAGAGGCCCCTGCGCCCGTTGAGGCTGCACCAGTGGAAGAGGCCCCTGCGCCTGTTGAGGCTGCACCAGTGGAGGAGGCCCCTGCACCAGTGGAAGAGGCCCCTGCGCCCATTGAGGCTGTGCCAGTGGAAGAGGCTGCGCCAGTGGAAGAGGCCCCTGCGCCCGTTGAGGCTGCGCCAGTGGAAGAGGCCGCTGCGCCTGTTGAGGCTGCACCAGTGGAGGAGGCCCCTGCGCCCGTTGAGGCTGCACCAGTGGAGGAGGCCCCTGCGCCCGTTGAGGCTGCACCAGTGGAGGAGGCCCCTGCGCCCGTTGAGGCTGCACCAGTGGAGGAGGCCCCTGCGCCCGTTGAGGCTGTGCCAGTGGAAGAGGCTGCGCCAGTGGAAGAGGCCCCTGCGCCCGTTGAGGCTGCACCAGTGGAGGAGGCCCCTGCGCCTGTTGAGGCTGTGCCAGTGGAAGAGGCCCCTGCGCCCGTTGAGGCTGTGCCAGTGGAAGAGGCCCCTGCGCCCGTTGAGGCGGCGCCTGTGGAAGAGGCTGTGCCAGTGGAAGAGGCCCCTGCGCCCGTTGAGGCTGCACCAGTGGAGGAGGCCCCTGCGCCCGTTGAGGCTGTGCCAGTGGAGGAGGCCCCTGCGCCTGTTGAGGCTGTGCCAGTGGAAGAGGCCCCTGCGCCCGTTGAGGCTGTGCCAGTGGAAGAGGCCCCTGCGCCCGTTGAGGCGGCGCCAGTGGAAGAGGCCCCTGCACCCGTGGAAGTTGAGGCCCCTGCACCTGTTGAGGCGGCGCCATTGGAAGAGGCCACACCATCTTTAGAAGTCATTGCTGCTGAAGCTGCATCAGCAGAGGCTGAGGCTTCAGTGGAGGATGGTTCCCCAGAACCATCTGGTCCGGTGTCCGCATCCGCTCCAGCTGGGGATGTTGACTCACCCGTTTCGGAGGAGACCCAGGCCAACGAGCCCAAGAGGGAGTACATCGTTGTAGTACTGGAAGGAGCGCCCAAGAGCGAGAAAAACCCCAAAGTACTCGGTGTGGGGCCGGCGACTGGAAGACTCATCCCAGCGCCAGACGATGACGCTCCCTCTGAGGTATCTGGAGAACTTATTCACCACAGAAATACTTAATTATTGCTGTTCAATGATTAATCCATGGCATTGGTAGTTACTGTATTGTAATGAATGTGGAAAGTCTAACATGTATTTATACATTGTCTTTTAGAGCCAAGAGAGGGTGCTTCTAAGGATGCAAATGCAGTAGATCTTGCGAGAGGTACTGTGGCTTTCCTCTTAATCAGGAGCATTAACTGTGATCACATTGCATTTAAGGGGTTACTACTTCCAATTTTATTACGTGGCTTTTTAACAGTTTCTTTTTCCCAACAGTAAATTAATCAACAAAGACTCCCTCCGTGCAGAATGGATGGATGTGCCTTTTTCGATCCCAAGTTCTTGTCTCTAGCAGTTTTTGCAATAAAAATATAAAGTTATTTTACAACTCAAAGTAACTGCTCAAGCAACTTTATCAAAATGCATTGTGCAACAATGAGCCATCGAAATGACAATAGTAACCTAATGGCACTTTATTGCATGCCATCAACGATCCACTACTGAAGCCCTACATCACTGTGCTTATGGAAAACGTTCCATGTTTCACAGAATGGATAAACAGTTTTGGGCCTTGATACTTTCACTCCACTTGTGATACTTGGCAGAAGGGATAAATATGAGAAATAGTCCCTCAAAGAAAATCTTTGCTAAAAGATTTATTTTTTTTAAAGCCCAGTTAATTCAGCTTTATGATGTGGTACGCATATTCAATGAAATGTTCTGCAAAGGGAATGTGCTCCTGTTTCTGAATGTTGATGGACAATAGCTCTCAGCCACTTTTACACACAGTGATGGAAGACTTGAGTTGTTTAAGACATGGGTTGACCAGGATTTACATGTAGACCTTGTTGTTGGAAATGTTTTTTGTTTCCTGAGGAAGGAATAAATGCAATTGTGTATGGTTAATAAGATACGTAAATTGGATGCTGGTAAGCTAATTAATGTTTGAATTGGAGAATTATGAAACGGTTGCTTTATAAGGTGTTTGTGTTTAGTGTCAAAGGAATATGCTTGAGGAGTAGAGTTCTTGCTATGTTACATTTTACAGCTAGCTAAATATGGAAATTAGTTTCAAATACTTTTCCAGCTATCTTTTCCTTCTGATTACTCAATTTGCTTGTGTTTGCTTATACTTTAAAATACAATTCAGGAAGAGTGAAGATAAGGAACAGGAGCATATTGAATAATGTCTATTCTGCACATTTTCTTCTGTCATGGTTTACAGAGGTCATAATTAATTGTGAAACCTTTTGTGTAGGTTAAATGTGAATGTGAATAAAAAAGTAAAACGAATATAATGGTATGGTTTTTACATAAATGATACAAATAATTATCGTACACGAATGCAAATGTACTTGGGTTACATAGTGGGCCATTTGCTCGTTTAATAACACATTTTAATAATTAGAAAGGTACAGGCGGGGGGTTTGTTGTTACTGGAACCCGTCGTTGCGTCATCACGTCATGTGTCATTCCAGCGGGCCGCAGGAGGTCCTACGGCTCAGAGCTTGCGTCATGACGTCATTACGTCATGCGTCATCCCAGGGCAGCAGGAGGTCCTACGGCTCAGAGCTGGCGCGCCGGAAAGCAACGAAACAAGGATTAATCCAAATACTACTGATGGAACTAAAATTTGATTTTGTTTCGGTATTTATTGTTGAAGATACCTTTTCAATGTAGTTTTCAGTAACTGCATCTTGATCACTTGTTTATTCCAACACAAGGAAGCGCTCGGCCCTGCTAACTATTAGCTCACATTAGCTCCAGTATACTCTGGTAGCTAACATTAGCTCCAGGAGGGCCCACTACGCGGCAGAAGGAAACAGTTTATCCTGAAGAAGCTCAAAAGGTATGGGGGAATAAAGAACAAGTAGTATCTGCCCGCTGTTGACAAGTGTAGCTTGCTGATTAGATGTAGCACGAAGGAAGAGTTAGCGATCTCTGAAGCTAAGCTAATTGTTTGTTAGCTGGAGCTACTGTGCTAAGGACCGCTACCGTTGAGGAACCTGGAAACTTAACATTAGTGTTTAATGCTCTCATTGAGTCATTTTAACCTTAATTTGGTGTTAGTAGCGTGTAACTTACCGTAATGCGTTGATATAATCCTGCAGATAAGCGTTAAGTTGAAGAAGCTGAGCCTCTCAGCTAGCGCCTCATAAAGTAAACACAGCGTCAGGCTCCAACACTGCAGCACACTAAGGCTCCAACACTCATGCACACTACAGTACACTAAGGCTCCAACACTGCAGTATACTACAGTACACTAAGGTTCCAACACGAATGTACACTACAGTACACTAAGGCTCCAACACTAATGCCCACTACAGTACACTAAGGTTCCAACACGAATGTACACTACAGTACACTAAGGCTCCAACACTAATGCCCACTACAGTACACTAAGGCTCCAACACTGAATGAATACAGGGGTCTCCAGGAGCAGAGCACACGATAGCCTGCTTGTATAGAAATGCAAGGAGAAGCCAAAATTCTGTCATCGACTTACACTTATTGAACCTTGGTGTTTGTTTTTTTTTGGCAGGAATGAGTGATGACTTCTGTTGTGATGTCAGACAGCGGAGGGAACATAGTTGAATATGTCACCGTGATGGAGGACCCGCAGCAGGTAAGCCAAGCTCCTCTTCACACCGAAGACCGTATGTAGGGATAACACTGTTTGGGAATCAAGCTCAGGGCTGCCAATATGGTGGGCTTCATTGGGTTCTATCCATTGGGTTCTATCCAAGGTTATAAACCAAGTACAGTGTGTATACACCATCTTTTATTTGATGAGTACAACTCATCAAAAACTGTCAGTTTTCTCAGTAGGGCCCTATGATTTCCGCAGTGCGGAAATCGTGGACGGAATCGTGGAATCTGGTACTAAAAATGGAATTAACTGTAAAACGTGGAATCTGGCAGAATTTGCGAAATTGTCCATAATATCCGACAATTTCCAGAAATAATATCAAAATTTGGCCTGATTATTGTAGTAACCTAATGATTTAATAGTTGTCAAATTACAGACATAGTTGGCATAAATACACAAGTCCATTTTCCATTGCAGCGTTTTGTGAGGGTGCGTAGGATTGTCACCTCACAACGTCACTACTTTGAGAAACATGTCAAAGTCCTCCCCCACGTAAAAACAGCTCCGTGTTACCAGAGCATGCCACTTCAAACCACCAGAACTTGTACAAATGATCCGCAGATTCAAGACGCAAATCTATTAAGGACTTTGTGGCTGAGCGGAGTCTGACGTGCCCTTAGAAAAAACTGAAAAGCTTGTTTCTAGTGAAGCATTGCGAACAGGGGAGAGTTGCGAGATAATGAGAGCAGTCGCCGACAAACTCATGGCCCTGTGTGTTAGACTAAAAGATGACCCTAACCCTATTTATTGAAGATCGTTCTAAAAATCTTAATTTCTGAGCTGTCTGCATGAATATTATTATTCCCAAACGACCGTTATGAAATATCACGATGCTGTCAACAGCTGTCTGCCTCTCCATCTAGCTCACTGTCGTTACATAGTTCTAAAGATTTACTGTTATATATCTTTGTTGACATTTTAGTAATTCATAAAAGCATCTCTGATGATAAAATGAGCAAAAATCTTAAAACACAGAATTCTGGAAAAAAAAAGGAAAAAACGGAATTTGGAAAATAATAAAACGGATTTCATAGGGCTCCATCTCAGCAACAGTATCAGACTTTTGTGACTGTGGTCGTGTCCATCCGTATGCATGAGAAGATCTCTATTTCAATAATACTAGTTGTTGGAAATCATTTCTAAATTGCTTTCCCTTTTGCTGATTTAAGATTATTTTTTGGATGCAAACAAGGTAACACTGCAATGATCCATGGATGATTTGATTTGTGCCTCCTGATGTTGGCTGAGCAGAGTGACCCATATGCTTGCGAGGAGGAGGAGGTGGTGCAGCAGGAGGAGGAGGTGGTGATCGAGGAGGTGACTGTACAGGAGGAGGAGGAGGAGGAGGAGGTGGTGGTCGAGGGAGATGATGGAGGCATGGTGCTCCAGGAGGTGGAGGAGGAGGAGGAGGAGTGCCCGGCGGTGATCGTGGAGGAGGTGCCCAGTGCCCAGGTGGAGCAGTGCTATGCTGCCCAGGTGCTGGTGTACGGCGACGAGACGTACTTGATGCAGGACGTGGCCGATGAGCAGGAGGTGGTGACAGAGGTGGTCGAGACAGGTGAGTCTTAACTGTGTTCAAGAGGAGTTATTAAGGATGCATTTGATTCTAAATAATCAACATAACCCCTCTGAGCACCACTTTTGATTGGGGGCACAATACAGTGTTATGCACATCAAAAGTTTTTTGCCTAAGCACCCAGTTTTGCAAAACTGGGTTTCATGTTAAAAGCATGTGTAGACCAAATGTAATATATCGTTAATGCACAGTTTAGATTCTGCTTATGTGTAGTTGATTATCTGGCATAATCTACCAATTGTGAATGGTGTCTTATGTACCCCGGAAACTAGGCCAACTAGGTCCACTAGACCCACATACGTTTTAGAAACGGTAAATAATAAATATGAAGGTAAAAATAATAATAATAATTTGCTAAAATAGAACAAATAATTTGACAATGGTGTCAGCTTTTGGTTCTGGTTGGGTATGAGAGTGGCTAAAGGTGAGGGCAACACACTGTGAGAACACAGGCTGTATACATGAGCAGACATATGTCCCAATCAATGAAATGGGTGCATTTCATAATAGAACACAATAGGTAAACTTTCTTTGGAGCTATGCCGCCCCCTGCTGGTGATTCTCACATCTTGTATCTTTAACAGTGTTCATGGTTGGGTAGAGGGGCATTACCCTAAAGAATTTTCTCGTTCAAGTTTGTTGGTTTAAACTAACCCTGTTTTAAAATAAGATCCTTGAGAAAATATAAGCTCTGTGCAGTAGGTTTAGGGTTCTAAAGGGTTTTAAATCTCTGTGCAGTAAGTTTATGCTTCTAAAGGGTTCTACAGCTCTTTGCACTAGGGTCAAAATGGGTTCTAAATCTGTGTGCAGTAGGGTTATGGTCCTTAAGGGTTCTAAAGCTCTGTGTAGTATGTTTAGGGTCCTTAAGGGTTCTAAAGCTCTGTGCAGTAGGGTTAGGGTTCTAAAGGGTTCTACAGCTCTGCGCACTAGGGTCATAAGTGGTTCTAAAATTCTATGCATGTATGTTTAGGGTCCTTAATGGTTCTAAAGCTCCTGTGCAGTAGAGATATGGTTCTAAAGCTCTGTGCAGTAGGATTAGGGTTCTAAAGGGTTCTAAAGCTCTGTGCAGTAGGGTTAGGGTTCTAAAGCTCTGTGCAGTAGGGTTCTAAAGCTTCGTGCAGTACATGATGTCTTCCGTCTTCTGGCTGTGCTTTCCTAGTGGAGATGTCGGGTCATGACATGGTGTGTTTCGACAAGACGTTCGAGGCGGCCGAGGCTCTGCTCCACATGGAATCCCCCGGCCTGGGCCTCCACCCCGAGCGCAACTCGGGTCAGTCCCCGTCTTCTCCTCCACATTCAGCGGTGTCCACAGCCCATAACTGTAGTGTCGAGAGGGTTGTTGTTGTATGGTCACGTGACGTGTGTGTTCCTCAGAGGACGTGATGATGGAGACGGTGGTGGAGGTGTCCACGGAGTGTGCTCCTGTGGAGGAAGACACTTTCCCTGTTCCCTCAGAGTGCGAGCCAGCGGTGAAGAAGAGGAGAGGCGGTGAGTCACACTAGTATCCATGTTCGCTGGGCTCTCTTCAGAAACATCTGGAACACCAGTCACTACTCATTTTGCATTGGTTAACTAGTAAGCCAATTATCTCACTGGTTGAAGAGCATTCTTTCTCTGTGGCTACGTTTTGGCATAAACCAAAGTTAAGGAAGTATTGCCCCAAAAGAAGGAGTTTGATAACGCGTCTGTGATCTTGGCTTACTAAAACTTTAATGCACACATTAAGTGACATGGTTTTAAGATTCACTATAAAACAGTATTTTTCTAAAGGTATATCTGTACCCTTTCAGCATATTGTATCAATTGGCCATAATACTGAATTAGAAAATCTCAATGAATTGATCAACTGTGCTCACATCAAGTTGATGTGTGGCCCGTTCACTTGTTTGCCCTACACATGAACAGGTGTCCTGGAGATTCATCCTCATGTTACCTCAGCCATCACACTTTTCCTTTTTGGTTATTTTGTTGCACTCACAATAAACAAACATGAACTGGCTCTATGCATCTGCAGGAGGACGCAAACCGAAGACGCACCAGCCGGCCTCCAATGGTTCCTTTGAGCTGGGGATCAAGAAGAGGCCCAGGGAGAGTAAAGGTGCGCTGAGAACCTCCTGAAGGAGACCGCCCGCATCCCATCTTCACTCGACACAAGAAACTTGTAGAGCACTAGGGCTGTGTTATTTATTAGAGTTGTTCAGAGAGAGGGCAAACAAGGGCAAACGTATCATGCACAAATATGTGCATGATAAGGTGCAGACACACCAACCGGATTGTCGGACAATCTGGCAAAATCGGGGACACGAGTCTGTTTGGTGTGTTCTCTGCGATCGGCCGTCTTCAAGGCCGCCTGTGTTCTTTTTTCCGCCGATTCCACATTTCGAATCGGCTATGCCCAAACTGTTCAGTCTGATCAATCTGATTGGTGGAGTGCTAGCCCTTGACTAGTCAATTAGTGATCGAGAAGTTTATTATAGTTATATTATTTATTATAGTTCTTATTACAAGCCATCGTATTTGTTTTGATTTTTCAGTTCAGCGAGTAATGACAACAACAATCCCTCTTAACTACTCAATACTCTCTGCTGACAACAATGACTGACGACAGCATGCTCTTGTGTTTTGGCCTAAGGAGATGTTCCATCATTTCCGGTTTTAGTTTTTTTGGGCCACAATACGGATAAACGCTGCCTGCTGTAATGGAGACATTAAGTCTTGCGCAAGCGCAGAACGTACACTCAAGTCGGTAGTCGGGTCAGGTGTGTTCTCTGCAATTTTTTGACCGTGTCGGGGACACGGGAGCCGACTGATCCGTCCGACTGCCTTTTCTGGTGACGATCGGCAGTCGGACTGGTGTGTCACAGGCTTTAGGAGTGTTGTTTGATGCTCTTCCAGGAAACACCACCTACCTGTGGGAGTTCCTGCTGGAGCTGTTGCAGGACAAGAACACATGTCCCAGGTACATCAAGTGGATGCAGCGGGAAAAGGGCATCTTCAAGCTGGTGGACTCCAAGGCCGTGTCCAAGCTGTGGGGGAAACACAAGAACAAGCCCGACATGAACTACGAGACCATGGGGCGGGCACTCAGGTAAGATGTACAGTTGTGTATATAATGTGTATCTAACCAACCATTTGCTGCAACTCACATAGGGCAGGCCCCATAGGAATGTTTAGGATTGTCCAGACATTTGGTCAGGTGATGACCCTGACTACCAATGGGGTGGTTTGTAGTTCGGTCTGTTCGGTCTCGGTGTTGATTGAGCTCTGTTTCATTGTGCAGTCCCAGCTTCACTGTCCTTGGTTTAGGGTTATTTTATAGTAGTCACGTAGTAGTGGAGGGTATTGAGATTTATCCAGTATACCAGAATCAATTCTTATTATGGCATGAATGTTGTGCTAACCCTTTTATACTCGAGGACCCACATGGTTGCCCGGAGTGATCACAGAAACAAAAGGCCTAAGCTCTCCAGTGCTTTTGTTGGGTCATAACCCAACTCCGGGATCGAAACAGAACACTGTGGCAACACAATTAGTTGCACACTTTTCAATACTCTTGACTGTGTGTCCCGCAGCAGCTTGATTATATTCTATATTGTTATTATTGATACATTATATATGTTGTTAGTGGGCTTCCCGCAGTCTCTCTGTATTCAGGCTGTGTGTTCCCTCCATCAGGTATTACTACCAGCGGGGGATCCTGGCCAAGGTGGAGGGCCAGCGCCTGGCCTACCAGTTCAAGGACATGCCCAAAAACATCCGCGTGATCGACGACGAGGACGGGGAGGAGGTGGAGGACGCCGAGGGGGTGATGGTCAACGAGCACCAGATGGCCGTGCACCACCTGGCCCAGGAGCAGAGCGGCGTGGGGCTGCCCCAGCACAGCTACGTCACCGTCATCCCCGCCAACGCCGGGGCCAGGTGGGTCCACCGCCCGACTGTAGAACCAGAGAGAGACGATCCTAATGACCTCTGAGAGAGAGAGTCTACGTCTGAAAAATGGGATTCTGTCCTGCACGTCACATCTTCTTTCCTGTTCCGACTGGCAGGTGATGTTTTGTTGTGCTTCCCCTGCAGGTCCATCCGCACCATGCCCATGGTCATGACCAACTCGCTGGGCCAGGTCACGTTAAACTCCTCCCCCATCTTCACCACCACCTCCACCGCCGGTGGCCCCCTCGCCATGGGCGGCTCGTCCGGAGGCCCGCCGCCCAAGCTGGTGATCCAGGCCATGCCCTCGGTGCTGCCGGCCGCGGGCGCCAAGGCGGGCGAGAAGATCACCATCATCACCATCCCCGCCAACCAGCTGGCCAGCCTGATGCAGGCCAACTCGGCGGGCCAGCTCACGCAGTTCCTCCAGGCCAGGACACTCGCTGGGACCCACCTGACACAGGTGGGCCCCAAGGCGCCCCCCCCCGCCGCCACACTGCAGCTGGCCCCTGGCCGGCCGGTGCCCCAGCTTATCCTCGCCAAGCCGGCCGCCCTGGCCCAAGCGCTCCCTCAGCTCTCCGTTCAGCGTGTTGCCCCGCCGCTCTCCGTCGTCACGGCAACCGTCCACACGTCTCCTGCTCCGGCGGCAGTCTCCGTACGGGTGGGGCCGGCGCCCACCCCTCAGACTGACCCGGCCACCACACGCGACCCACAGGAAGCAGGGGAGTCACCCACCACAGAGGACCCGAAGGACTCCTAGTCTACCCCCCCCCTGGCCAACCTCCATCCTTCCACTCTCCATGCCAAAAACCCAGGGGCCCCGGTGTCCAGAGGCCCCCCTCAGGGCCCGGGGAGGGTTTGGCGAGAGAGAAATGACTCTGGACTACTGCTAGATATCAGCACATAGTTCGCTGGACGTCCCCACGCAGGCTGAACACGGGGCTCAGGGCCTCCTCTCATTGGCCCAGGCTGAACACGGGGCTCAGGGCCTCCTCTCATTGGCCCAGGCTGAACACGGGGCTCAGGGCCTCCTCCCATTGGCCCAGGCTGAACACGGGGCTCAGGGCCTCCTCCCATTGGCCCAGCTCTGCCATCTCATTTGGAAACCTAATTCTCCAGGAAGGGCTTCAAAAGTCCCCACAAAGCTGAAAACAAGGGACCCTATTTCTACGTCCGCTTCAGAGCTCATCCTATCAGACATTGATGGGCAGCCTTAGATTGTTAATTGTACAAATGCATTTTGTAATTAAAACAAATATGAAAAGCCCAAGCAGACTTTGTTGTATATAAAAGCGAAAAAATATTTTTTTTGATACCCACCTGGCATGTGTCATTGCAGCAGACACTAATTGCTTTGTTGTTCTGCTTTTCTTTCTCTGGTTTGTCTGAAACACCACCCCCCCCCCCCCCCCGCTCTGTCCATTTTTTACCATACATAAGGGAGTGAAAGGATGTCTTCTTAAAGAAAAAATACCTAGACATTTTGCGCTTTTTGAATAATATACTATTTTTTCTTGTACTATCAGTGTATTGATGTAGATTTTACTTAAATATGTATTATAAAAAGAATTGAATGAAACTGTCTCAATTGATTTATTGTACTCTTCACATGTTCACATGTACTAAGCAATGTAAACCTGTCTTATGGAACAACATTTAGGAACAGGAGCACATTTTTTTTGTTTGGGGGGGGTGATAAATACAATATAATTTACACCAAAGAAGTTATGAATTTAGTTAAGTTTATTTTATCACAGCAACAATTCCTTAATTAACTTGTACAAAATAGCAATAAATTAAACAATCGTAATATAACACCATTAGCCTTTGTAGAAAAATATAATTTAATATTTTAAAATATTTAATATTATCTTAAGTGCAGATGCTGGTCCAAGGAAAATAAATAACAGTTACGCTTTCCAGTGTCAAGTAACTTTTTCAAACTAAAAAAAGGAAGTACAAATCCCATAATTTCCCCTACAGCTGTTAACGTTACGAGTGAAGTGAAACCCATTCCCTATGGATAGCCTTACGAGGTAAGAGAAGTGGAACTCATTCCCTCAGGATAACGTTACGAGGCAAGTGAAGTGAAACTCATTGCCTAGCTGAGCAGCCCGCCCACACGGGGTTACATCAGCCTATGAGGGAGCTCCCTGAAGCTGATGTCACAGAGCAGCGACAGGTGGTCCGAGGGGTAGTGGTAGGAGGGGAGGCGGTCGGGGCCGATCTGCTCCTCACTTGGGATGTCCAACAGCGTCTCCACGCTGAGCGAGTCGTGGCTGTACCAGATGTAGTCCAGCGTGCCCCGGCTCTCCCCGGACGGGCGGATCTTCCAGGTGGTGTAAGGCGGCTCCGTCAGCCCGTCAGAGCTCAGCAGCCTGTAGGCCGAGTCTAGCCGCAGGGACGACGCCAGGAACCGCCGGTACACGTCCTCCGAGGGCTCAGCGTTGAAGTCGCCGCACACCACCAGGGGGAGGTCCGCCTCGCAGCCCGCGGGGGCGTCCGCCTCAGAGGTTGCGGTCCGGGACGTGATGGACTGCAAGCGGCGCAGCAGGTCGGCTCCCTGCGCGCTCCGCATCCTCTCCCAGCCGCTGCGGGCCTTCAGGTGGGTGACGGCCACGCACAGCCCCCGGCCCGTGGAGCGGCAGCGCAGTGTCTGCACGATGGCCACCTGGTTTGTGGGCAGCATCATGGCCGAGAGCCGCAGGTGGTCGGTGGCTGTCGGGGAGAAGCGCTCGTGGCTGTAGAAGAGGGCACAGCCGTCAGGCCCGTTGTTGCGCTCCACGTCCAGGCAGGGGGAGCGGGGCTTTGCTAGGAAGCTGCCCCGGTAGCCCAGGCTGCTCAGGACGGGCAGGAAGGTGTCGTAGTAGTGGTCGACCTCCTGCAGGCACACCACGTCAGGGCGGTGGGTGAGGATCTCCTCCAGGATCAAGTACTTCCTCTCCTGCCAGTCTAGGGCGTCCAGCGGGCAGCGCACAAAGCCGTCCTTGCCCTCCCCGAGAGCTGCAGGGGGAGGAGAGAGAAGGAGTACGCTTTAGTAGGACTACGGATGACTTTAGCTTGGTGTGTTTTTACTGTTGTGTCTGCGTATTACTATATGGATGATGATGATGATGATGATGATGATGATGAATAAAAGGTATCATTAATGTGGAGTGAAGAAGAGAAGAGAGAAGTGAGGTTCATGGAAAAGGAGGGAGAGGTGAAGAGTGAATCCAGACAGACGGATGGGGTTAGGAGCCACTCTCACCCTGGGCCAGGACGTTCCACTGCAGCACGCGGACCCTGGGCTCGGCGCTGTGGTGGCAGCAGTTGGCCGGGGTACGGGTGGAGACCAGGTCCCGATGGGGCCGGGCCGGGCGGCTCCGGAGGGCCTCCTCACACTGACGGAGCAGCTGCTCGGGGTCCGCCTGGGGGTCCGCCTCCTTGTCTGGGTGAAGCCCCCCACCGAGCGGCTGGGCCAGGGTGCTGAAGGGCCGGCTGCTCCTGGAGCCCATGGGACGTCCTGTAGACGACAGGGGAGGGTTCAGGGAGGGGCTACACACACACACACACACACACGGTGTGTCCTGCGGTACAGTGAACAGGGAACACAGAACAAAGCTCACTGCTAGGACTCCTCCAGAAGCCTCTCCTTCAGCTAGTACTATTGAAAGGATATGAAGACGCACATGAGAGGAGATGGAGACACTTGCATACTGAAGGACTAAACAACAGTGTCCCTTTACCTCAGGAACTCAGAAAGAGCGGACCTGTTGTCTTATCAAACAGGGGCGGGGTCAGGAAGAACTGACCTGTTGTATTTCAAACGGGGGGCGGGCTCAGGAAGAAACAGCATGTGTCTATCAAACAGGGGCCGGCCACAAGTTCTTTATTACACACACACACACGTTCTTACAAATTTTGAGTGTGGATGAAATGTCATGTTGATGCCTGCTGGGGTATGGTGGTTTCAGGGCTATGCTTGAGAAGGGTCCAAGTTAAAGAAGTGGTTTATTCAGAAATATGAGGTAAAAAGGTGTGGGCGGAGGATAGGATCCTACAGGGTCGGATTTATCAGAATCACACCTCCATATGCTGTTGTCCTGACCACTAGAAACCAGTCGGAATTGGTGCTACAACGTGTGGTCCAATGAGGTCATGATATTAGCTCTAATATCGTGTGGTCCAATGAGGTCATGATATTAGCTCTGGACCATTTTTTGGTCCGGACCAAGAGAGCGAACTAAAGGACTTTCCTGGCATGAATACGCCCTAATATCGTGTGGTCTAATGAGGTCATGTTAGCTTAAATATCGTGCAGTCCAATGAGGTCATGACGTTACCTTTAGAATTGTGTGGTCTAATGAGGTAATGGAACAAACCATGCATCGTGGTATCAACACTTGATGCACATAAAGACTGAATAATATAGCTGCTGCCATCTCGGGTAGGACCACTGAGCCTCTGATTGGTTACTCATCAACCAACATGTGATGAGCACATGGACCAAAGCCCACGACCGTGGCACGCTGCAAAACTCTCCTCTGCGTTTCGCGTGGAGTCGGTAAACTTTGTTGGTGGCCTGTTTCTTTAAATATTGCCACCGTAAAGGATTATGGGATACCAATATCTCCTTTCCTTTCGTAAAGGTTGCTCAGGAGTAACCTATGCTAAAGGATAAAGGATGCATCGAGGCTTCTTTCCTAAGCATTTTTAGAATCCAAACCACCTTTCCTCCCAAGTACTTCTGGGTCATCTCCTTAGGAAAGGAAATTTCCTATGCAAAAAGGACTATTTGTAGAGGCCCCTGGTCCCATGAAAAATTATATTCTAGTATAATTTTGAGAAGCTGTCAAACCTGTCCCTTTCTATGGCATCCTGTCGTAATGTAAAGTTTAGTAAGTAGTCCCCCAAAATGTAATGTGATCATTGCGATACAAGGATAGTTTTATTTCTAATATTATTCTATCAACACATTTACATTTACCTCGATAGTCGGGCATTATAATTGGTTTGCGTCGGGTGTACTTTGGAGTGGGTAAAACTGTTTTTATTGGCAGGCTAGCAGTTCCCCTCGAGTTGCGCTAGCCTAGCACCAGCGATTTCTGCAACTAGAAGGAATGAATGAAAAGTGTTGAAAACAGTCTCCAATGATAAATAACCCACTGGCTCAATTGGAAATGAGACCCGATGTCCAAAATCCTGAACTACCCCTTTAACATTTGCCCGCTCACCTTTAATTCAACCCCACGCCCAATGTCTTCTTCAGCCCAATCTCTGCTCTTCAGCCCAATCTCTCTTCTTCAGCTTAATATATCTCCTCTTCGGCCCAATCTCTTATGATGGGCCAGCTTCTTCCTCTGCTCACTTCTATTTGGCTCTCTGCCTTAATGTCCGTGTCTCTTCCTCTCTCCGCTCGCTTGGTTCCGCTTTGTCCGAATGCAAGGCAGAAATGTGCTGAGATGTTGTGTTCACCACCAGTCTGCTCTACTGGTATGTACTTGTGCGTTTATAGTAAGAACCATCTGCATGTGGTGGTATTGAGACGTTGAAGACAGCCTTTAACTGATGACCTATTCAGCGGGGGGAAGGGACACACAATTGCCTACCCAACGTCTTCTAATTGAGTTAGATGAATGTAATAAGAATCCAGGCGTGATTACTGAGGAAAGAATTGAGTTTTTGGAATTATACCAGACATGTTTTTCTATTAACTATTTCTACTTTTGTGTACTAACTTGTTGAAGGAGGCATTTTCTGACCACTCACAGCTTAATTCGTAGGTCATTTGGATGCTGTGTTCGTTTAAATAGAAGGTAAAAATTGTGTTAGCTGGTCATTTATTAGGAATCCTGAACTGGAGCGCTCTGGAAGAATGTGAATCATGTGACCACCCGACCACTCAGCTGGGGTGGCTGGATGGGATTGCGTCGGTGTGGGTGGATGGGATTGCGTTGGTGTGGGTGGATGGGATTGGGTGGGTGTGGATTTAAGCTAAAGAAGCCTTTTCTTTTAAGGCTGCCGGAAATAGAAAAATAAGAAAATTATAAATGAAAAATTAAAATTTCATTTGTGTTTTAGGACTTCATTTATCCCTGAGAAAGGCCTTCAAAAATAGTTATGCACGGTCATAAAAAAAAAAATTCGGTTCTGTGTTTTGAAATATAATGAACAAAAATTCAAAATTCAAAATAAGCTGAATTCTACCTTAGTATAATAGAATACCAGTGTGGCATACTGGCATTACATCTTCTTTGAAATCGTACAATTCACATCAACCTCAAAACGAATTCCTTCCATTGGAAGGGGAACAGACAGAAGGAGAGAGTGAAAAGTGACATAATGCACACGCATGAGAGCACAGGAGTGAGAGAGTGAAACGCTCTCACTTAAGAGGCCCGTTACATAACATGTACCAGTAAAGAAGATCCATTACAATGTTCTCCCTCTGTAGGGCTATAGGGAAATACAAATGGAACAATGACATGATAGTGCCATGTTTCTGAGTGCAGGAGAAGGTAAAATCTATAGCCACTTATTACCACCAACTTTCCTGCTGGAAACAAAATAAAATAGCAACCAAACCTGTGCCAGTGTGTGAGTAGCAGGCTACTACAAGAAGCCGGCCGCTGAACCTTTGGCCAGGGGCCAACACGGAAGACTGTGCTCTAATCCGAACTACGGAGCCTATTGGAATTACATTCTCACTCCAATTGGATTAATTAAAGACAGACATATCGACAATATACGAATTATTTCTTAGATTTGTAATTTCCTCCATGTCATTGTGTAGGTGATTCCACTTTGGGGATGTGTAGGCCGCAGAGTGGGTCCACCGTCTCCGTGTCATCTGACTCTAGAGGAGCCTACCTGGTCCTGTGTTGTCCGTAGTCCGTGATGCTCGAGCCGCCTCCCACGCGGGCTTGCGGCTGCCGGCTTCCGCTTCCCCTCCTGCCCCGGTGGTGTGCCCGGGTCTCCGTTTGGGGCTGGACGGGGACGCGGAACAGAACCCACTCCTGACAGAGAGTTGTCCTCGGGATGAGACGCACAGCGCTGCCAGATGTCGGCTGAGGAACAGCGAGGCGGTCATTCCTGCTCGGGGGTCCAGAAGAGGTCAAGGTCTGACGAGCGAGTCACGACCACCGAGTCTTCACAGTCTGGTCACTTCTGTTGACTCTACTTGAGGGAAACCATTCGAATAGTCTGTTATATTCTGTTCATATAGTTTCACCGGACAACCTCTCTACTATTGTACTGAGTGACTTGACTAAGTGTTACGTCACGTTTCCAGGGGCGGACGGCAGATGGATCAGTCCTAAACATGAACTAGAAGCGGCCACAACAGTCCAGTTTGATGTTGTTTCCAAACAGAAATGTTGTTATGCTTTCATATTAATAAATACCGTACTAAATTATTTGAATGTACGCTGATAACTATATATACGTACAATGCCACCTGTTGTGGAAGTGGTTCCGTCTGCCAAGGAGGAAGTCTGTTACACATCTATCCGAAAGAGGCGGGATCTATTTATAGACGTCATTCCACGTGACGCAGGGACTCGTCACCGTGTTGTACTGACAGAAGTGTGTGCGTCAGTGGAAAAATAAGAGGAATGAATGAACAGTGAAAAATAAGAGGACTATTATTATTTACATTCGCCTTTATTATTAACATCAATAAAGGCTAGTCCTCTTATTTTTCACTGTTCATTGAATATGGTTGAGAAGTAAAAACCGGAACGTATCTAGCAGCCCACTGAAACAATTGTTTTAATGCAAACACTGGCAATCACCAGGAGACCACATGCAACCACTTGATTTATTGATCTTTTACGGGTCTATCAGCGGTCGAACATGAAAAAACTCTTACGTGATAAATATGCTAGACTAAATCTAATATTTGAATATGTCACCATTTAAGATAGATAGACATTTAAGATAATTAATCAATTATGTCTCATTCAAGTGTATAATTCGAATGAGTTTGTGGACTAGAGGAGGCTAAGGGAGGCATGCACCCGTACCCGCAAGTTAGTCAGCTGAATCAAGTCTCTTCCTGAGCATACTTAATAGGTTGGTATGAACCCAGTCATCCTCATACTTGTACAGGTGCAGTATTGAGAGCAGGGTTGTTGGAGCACATTCTTGGCAGAGAGCCCTACAGGACTATACCCCACACACACTGGCTCAGGAAAGCGCTCAGGATTATCAAGGACTTCCAGCACCTGCAATACTCTGCTGCGTGTCGCAGGCCAAACCGGGACTGAGGGACAGCTGCTTTACTATAGGCCTATCAACCACGACTTCTTTCTCACATTCACATGTCACTAACCATATCAACCTAAATGCCTCATAAGTGCGTATAACCTTGACTTTTGCACATAATCTGCACATCACACAACACCTAGAGACTCCATTCCAATTTTAACAATTTCAGATTAGCTTGGAATCACACTCTTCTATTCAGATTTTTTAAATATTTTAAACTTTTTAAGATATTCTACTTTACAATGGAAGTTAATGCCGTCCGCTCATTCTCTGACTTCAGACTTTGTAACTTGGAAGTTTTTAACCGGTAACCTTCGTTCAAAAATATAACAAATCAGTGAAATTGAAACGCTTGAACTTGTAATCAAAGATTTCTTCGACTGCTGTTGAGTTTGCAGTTTGCTCATTTAGGACATGCTCATCACATATTCATCATACCACTTCATAACATGGTCACCCATAGCCATGTTCTGTCCCAAGATTCAGCGTGTTGTGTAAAATGTTCAGTCTCTATAAATCATTCACCAATATGTTCGTCAACACAACAGGTTTCCTAACAAACGTCCCGTTTCTCTCCGAACTGCACTGTGGGGCAATGACCTCCTGTGGTTCAAATCACACAGCAGGGAAAACAATAGTTTAGTACTTTCACAAAAAGGCCAGAAAATTGGTAGAACGTCATGAAATGAATATGTCACGAAAGAAGACAAAACAAAAACAAGCAACAAGTGAACTTGGATGGGGCATTACAAGAACAACATTAATCTCAGTCCACATGGACATTGGCTCTCAAAAGATTGGCTCTCCCATGTGGTGGGTCATGACTCCTCATGTGGCACAGACTCACACCTTCTCCCAAGCATCTGTTGGAACCAACAGAGCAGAAGTACTGGATGTATGACCTGTGTTTATTAGTATGTTTATTCTGTGGCTCTGTATGACCCTCCTAAAGTAACAACGTAACAATAAGGACCACATCATAAGTGAGTGGAAACTGAGATTTTGCCGCTATCGGCTAGCCACAAAACTCAACCAAGAAGATGGCGAGATTCAAGTGAGTGCACGAAGTGAAGCTGAAAAGATATTCAGTTTGTTTGAGTTCGAGGAGGAAGACGGTAAAGACGACTTTGAGGTAGTCATGGGAAAGTTTGACGAGTACTTTATTCCAAGATGCTATGTCATACATGAACATGCATGCTTCTACATGCTTCTTCTTCTCAACATTAGTAGCATTCCGGAGAATCGGCGGAGATGTACATTAGGACATTGTATGAAATGGTGGAACACTGTCAGTTCGGAGCTACGAGAGATGAACATATAAGGGATCGTCTTGTAGTAGGAATTGCAGACAAAGAACTTTCGCGCCAATTCCAGCTCAAAGCAGACCTGACTCTTGCGCAGGTTATTGACCGTGTGCGCCATGTGGAGGTGGTAACGAAACACGTCAGTCTTCAAGCCAACAGACCAGAACCTCAGCTAGCCAACATTAACGCGGTGAAATGGAAAAGTGGACAGTATGGAAAGAAAAGCCATGACAACATGAGACAAGGTAACAGCAGCCAGGGAGCCTACACAAAGGGGGAGTGTGGGAGATGTGGTAAGCCACAACGTTCTGATGAAAAACGTTGCCCTGCATTAAAAAGTAAGTGCAATAAATTTCACAAGAATGGACACTGGGAACGTAAATGTCTAAAGCAGTCAGGGAAGTCACAAGTGAACAGCCTGAACAAACATATTTCCTTGGCGCTGTTGATCATAAGAATGGAGAAAATAAATGGACTGTGAGCTTAACCATAAAGAATGTGGTAGTAGCCTTCAAAATCAACACAGGAGCTGACGCTACCATTATTGATCAAGGGACATTATCGATCAATGTAGCTAAGCTGAAAGCCACATTTACACGATTCGGTATCCTCAAAGTGATAGTGAGTGATAATGGGCCCCAGCTAGCTTCAGCAGAGATGAGGGAGTTTAGTGAGGACTATGATTTTGTACATATCACATCCAGCCCTCACTACCCCCAGAGTAACGGGCAGGCAGAGAGGGAGGTTCAGATAGCTAAATCTATATTGAGTCAGAAAGACCCCCTCCTGGCCCTAATGACATACAGAGCCACACCCACCTCATCGACAGGAATCAGTTCAGCAGAACTGTTGATTGGCAGGAAAATTAGGACCACTTTGCCCATCTTGCAGGACAACTGAGACCTAACTGGCCCAACGAGGATGAGATCAGGCAGGCTGATGCTGCAGCTAAGCAGTGGCAGGCCTATTTCTACAACCGCAGAAATGGAGTCAAGATCCTACCACCCCTGAGCCCGGGGGACTCCACACTAATGAAACTGGATGGACAGAAACAGTGGACAACGCCTGCTGTTGTTCATAGCTCTAGCTCCACTCCAAGGTCCTATATCGTGGAGACAGCACAAGGTGAGTGCTACAGGAGGAACAGACGCCACCTGCAGTCTACGCCTGTCAGTGAAAGTTCTTACCAGGTGACTCCAGAGGTCACTGACACTGGGGACACACAGGGTGCGGGGACACAATACACTCCCACACGACCACAAGGGACTGAGATCGTCACTTGAGTGAGCAAGCCTTCAGTCAAACTGAACTGGTGAACAGGGACTATGGGGCTGTTTTGGGGGAAAACTCAGGGTCAAGAGACTTTGCAGTATGGACTTTGGGGGAGAGAGAAAAAAAAAGAGGGGGAAATGTTTGAGTAATGAATGATTTGTTTGATTAATGAATGATTTTGGTTGCAGAAAATGCACTTTCATTATTTATGGTTTACATTAACAGGAAATGCACTTGTTCAGGAAAGACAAGACAGTAGGTATGTTATGTTTTGTAACAGTATGAATAGAGATGGTACATTTTATTAGACAACATTAAGGTCTGACGGTTGTATACAGTCACGTTTCAATAAGAAATATTGTTAACATACAGAAGTGTTAAATGTTTACTAGACACCAAGAGTTCATGTGAAATGATAAGGGCAACATCTTTAAGGGGGGAGATGTAACTCTCCCTCCTCAGGTAGTGACCTGAGGAGGTCAGTGTCATAGCCTAGGGCATTGTTCTGTGTCAAGTAGTTGAAGAAGTTAGCTACGGACATTACATACACAATACCTTGTTTCAGTTTAACTGAATTCCAACATTTCCTTGTTCGAGTTTAATATCGTTTTGTTATTTGGCCATTTGATTCAGGGAGCCTGAGGTCTGAACTTCAAGTCCTGTAGTCAGATCAGGAGGATCAGATGCAGGGTGACAGGGGAAAGCTGTGTGATTTCTTGGTGTTCCTTAAAGACATGGAGTTGGACAGTGCAATGCCTCAGCTTTACAAACTGTTCTCATTAGTGGCAACAATTGGAGCAACATCTGCAGGTGTAGAAAGGAGCTTCTCCTGTTTAAAGCGGCTCAAGTCCTACACCCGTAACACAATGGGCCAAGGCCGTTTAAGCAGAATAGCTCTGCTGGCCATTGAGAGGACACTGGTCAAGTCACTGGAAAAGACAGAGACAGAGCATTTCCTTGAAAAGGAACAGAGAGCAACATTTACATAAATAAATGTACAATTTATATGATGTAGGCCGAAAATGAGCTTCCCCTCTTTGAAAGACCAGCAGCCACCACTGATGTCTTGGATATACTATTCACCACTAGATGGCACTAAAGCTCCAGATGTTCACTCCTGCACGCAAGCCGATATTTAATTTCCCAAACAGATTGCAATTTTTTTTTGTTGGTCAAATAAAGAGGTGGGTATCATTATTTCAGATCAAGTAAGCGAAGTGCCACACATTGGACAATTTGTTGAAACATGAAACACATATTGCTGAATTATGTTAAACAACATCAATTTTGGTGACATTCAGGACCTTTTCACTCTATCACATTTCTTTTCAGACATTCTGCTGCTATGCCGTCCAGTAGCTGTAACGTATTTGTTTTTACAACAAAATTGACTTTATGAACCTGGCCACATGACATGGCCCACACATCTACCCTATCAGCTGCTTAACTTTTTAAGGTTTCTTATGGGCCAATAGTGGTCAGGTTTTTTTTTTATTTTAAGAAAAATTGAAAATAGTCTGGCCAATCCAAGGCCCCTTGCACACCTGGGCCCCTAGGCTGCAGCCTAGGATAGCCTGTGCGGTAATCCGCGTCTGCCTACAGTATCTCATGCTATGGATGCTGTGTGTATTCTGAAACCTTGAGGCAAAATCAAAGCTCTGCCGTAGCAGAGTCAGACACCGTGATTAGGCAGTTTTGCTTTTAGCAATGTCAAATGAACACATTTTCAACAAATTTAACAGCTTTAGAAATTAAATGAAAACATCTTCAGGGGATTGTGCGGCGGAGGTCTTGTGGTCTCATGTCGTCTGTGGCTGGTCTGATTGAACAATCCTAGCATGTAGCGTAGGCCACGTCTGTAAGTACACACATCAGCCAATGTCTGTGCTGAAGACATGACTTCTTCCCCATTTCCCAAGTTTCATAGCTTCTATCCTTACCCAAACCATAACAAACGATGACTGATGCGCTTTGAGCACTGAGTGCGCTCTGCTCTGTCTGCATACGGCCGCGGTCAGGTTTCAAAGAGCTCTGCACGTTTCTGACCGAGGCCTGGGTGTGCAGTGTATGATTACACACAATATATTATGGAAAAAGGTTTGCGTAATAGGTGTGAGAAGAGAAAATGTGGCGTGAGAGCGTATGAGAGGGGCATTGGCTTGCAAGGTTATGAAATGGAAGTTTGAGTGTCTGCCAATGAATTGGTTACGGCCTACATCTGTCATAATGAGTGTAGTTTAATTTAGTCTGAAAACCTTCAAGTCTGTGACCAGATCAACATAGGCCTATTAGACTATTAGTCCTATTAGTCTACTTTAGCATTCAGAGAGCTTGTTCTGTTGTGTGTTTCCAAAAACTAGAGAAGGTCCTTTCTTCCCTTGTTGTTTTACACTTAAAAAAACTTACTTTTTAAGGAAAGACTGGTACACAGCCATCCTTTTTTTCACTGACAGGCGTAGATTGCTATGCGACCGAACACACAAAGGCAAAAGCAAGCTTTGCAAAGCCACATGGGCCAACAGTAAACACAAGGATATGAGCAATCGATGCCTCCCCTGGCTGCTCAGTCGGGCACTATCGATTCCCCCTCATCTGGCAAACGGTAGGTGTTGATGGACCAGAGGTGTTGCTCATGGGAGTGGAAGAAAAACCCAGCGGCATGGAGCCTGCGTGTGTGCGTGTGTGGAAAGTCCAATAGATGGATGTCATCCTCACTGCACTCACAGAGGTGTTGAAGGTGAGGAGGAACAAGCTTCCCATCCTCCTTGCTAACCTTCCTGTTTTAGTTGTGTTACAGTAGACCTTTCCAGGCTTCTACAAGCACATAATCCTGTGTGACTCTTGCAATTGTTTGCACCTTTTACCCCCTTCAACCCCAACATATTTCTCATCAGCAGACAGTCCAATCCTCTGTGGCACTGTGTGTCCCAATACCCTAACTCCTACCTCTCTCTCCCTCCCTCCCTCTCTCGGTCTCTCTCGCGCTCTTGGTTTCTGACCCTATGGTGTCCATTCCCTTTGCAAGGCAAGGCTCAAATCAATGTGTGGAGTGGATTAGCTTTGTAAGCACAAGGTTGGAGTAAGGTCTGGATTCACCATGGTGACAGGCAGAGCTGTCAGAGATCAGGGGTGTGCAGAGAGAGCGGTAGTAGCCTGGGTGCATGGGTGTGCTCTGTTTGAGGATATATGTCAGATCTGTTTAAACACACTTGTATGTCTACGCTGAAAATTATCATGTTCACTATGGTGCTGTTGAACGCAACGCTTCTTTCATTCTTTACACTTACACTTACACACTTACACACACACACACACACACACACATACACACACTATTGCACTTTAATAAATGTATCGACCTAACACAAAAAGGGGGCAGAGGTTTAGGCAATCTTCTGAATGGTTACCTAAAAGGAGCCTTCGTGTGTCACTCTTCTTTTACTGTATAAACTAGGCTCCTAGCCCTTCACTAAGGGCCCCAGCAGAACAAGCTCAGAACCATTTTATGAATCAAATATATAAAAAGGGGGGGGGGGGGGGTGGTGGCCCATTCAATTTGATTATGGCCACAGTTACATGACGTTTATTAAAAAATATTGTTGGTTGGCTCGGCACCTGCGCATGTTAACTTGGTTATTTTTAGGTGCTGGTAATGGCTTACAGATTACAGCAGGATGTGGGCTGACAACAGAGCCTCATAATAAGGACTTAATGAAAAATGCGCCTTCACACCTTCTCTCCCTGTAAACATTTACATTGAGCAGATTGTCTCGGCCCCTCCTTTCTGCTTTTCTTGCGTTACGTATTTGTATGTAAGTGTACTTCTGCATCTCTCTGCTATCTTCAGAGACCATGACTGTTCAAAACTGTCTGGAGGTGCAGATATGGGACTGAGGGAATTTTAATTAGGGATGTCCCAATCGGATCCATGGCATCGGTATCGGGCCGATAATGGGCCAGTATGCTGGATCGGATATCGGAGGGGAGAAAAATTATGAGCATATGATCATAGCGCGAAGCGTGTCACGTGATAACAACAGTAGTAGCCAATTAGGTGCATGCGCATAAGAGATAGCGAATGAGAGCTACCTGTTGACCGGTAGAAGCTAAATGCTAATGTAAACAATCTTTTTCACGTTATGCTATCTGTACAAATGATATGTCATATGAAAGAGACCAACAGTACAAGCCTTATGCTTTTGTGAGCTTATCTTGATTAACTAGATGTGAAAGAATAACATAAATAACACTTTTCTTGGTTACTACAAGTGATGACACACACACACACAGGCACACGCACACACACTTGATTTAACCATTTCACACTATCAGCTTTAACAGCTCAGCTAGTCTGTTTTATCTCAAATGTATTCAAACTTTATCACTTTAGCTATTTCTTTAACTCTTCACTTTTTATGTTTCCAACCATTTTACATTTTTTAAATGGTGTGCATGTTTACATTGTTTACACTGACTTTTGAACTCTGTTCAAATCTTTTCACTTGATTTAATCCATTCAACTTTTTTTTTGTGAGATGTTTTTTGGTGGCAAATTGGCAATAATGAGAAAAGTGCTTCCATATATTTGATTATTATTATTTGTTCAAGAATAAAACAAAGTATCGGACTGATATTGGCATCGGCAGATAGACAAATTTGCAGCATCTGTATCGGAAGTGAAGAAGTGCTATCGGGACAACCCTAGATTTAATACTACTACATGTGAAAGTTCAAAGAAGTGCATAAATCATGAATGAACATATACTACGTGTGCAGACAGGTTTTGGTAAAACATTCTATCTGTAGAAACGTAAAAGGCTAGGTTGATTTCTGGTTGTGAAAATATTTGCCCACGAGACCCTCCAACAACTCTTGAATCTCTTTTATTAGTCAGTATAGATTTAGGCCCTGTCCACACTGAGCCAATGTTTTGGTGAAACCGCATAAGTCTTGTGCGTTTGGGCCGATCGTCCAGACGGATCCGGTGGATCCGGTGCCCGAAAACGCACTTTTCTGAAACCACCTCCGAGGGTGGATTCAAATAAAAACGGACCGTTTCGTGTTGACACCTGAAATGCAAACGATGACGTCACCCCACCCCTCGACCCTCTAGCCTATGAGCTCTTAAGCCCGTGGCGTCTCAGAACGACAACAACAATGATGGCGGACTACATGCTTGCGATGATTCTGCAGCAGATAAGGTTGCTAGGGCAATATTTAATGTTGCTCCGCTACCAAAAGAAGCTAAAGGATTACGGACAGACCCATACACCAAATCTATTTAGATCCACCGCGAAGCTCTACCTTTGGACTGAATATTTGTAAACAGCGCGCAGGCTTTATACGCATGCCCACCTCTTCTTCTTCTTTTTGCTGGAGTTCTGTAGCAGAAGTAGTGCCCCTTATGAGCCTGGAATGTGTACCACAGCTTTTCTACAGCTCGATGCGGTTTCGCAATGAATCCGTCTTTACGGAGATATTCCTGAACCGCATCAAAGGAAAACTGATTGGTTTCGCCCGTGTGGACGGGGCCTTATGTGTAGACAATATATGCAAAATCCATGGCAAAAAGGCAACACTTGCCCCATGTAATACATAAACAACAAAATATAATTGTCATTCAGCAGAGCAAGCTAAGATGTTTCCTGTGTCTTTGCAGTTTGTTCAGAAGCATGACATAGCTGTGAAGAAACCTCTCTTTCTCCCCACCATGACAAGGTGACCTACTGTCCTTGATCAAAGTTGTGAAACGGTAAATGGCTCTGCCTCCTCCTAGCCCTGGTTGTGGCGCTATACAAATACTTGAGCAGAATAGCAGAAGATTGGACTGTCATTATCCATGTCTCTGAGTTATAAGTGGGGATCACTGGTGTATAGCCTTTGTTTCTCTCTTGCCCCTGTTTCCACCTCTCCCTTGCTATCTCTCTTTGTCCTTGCCTTCTGCAGATATTGTCTTTTTTTGTGATTGGACAGCACTCAATTTTCTTTGTTGTTGTCACATAAGGCGACTCTGGCTTCTTGAATGTTTATGTACTGAGTTGAACTCAGTGCCAACTTTTCATTTTATTAAACCTAATCAGTTCTATGGGAAAATGAAGCGCTGCAAGTGAATAGGACACACTCCTCTGTTAAGAAGAACGATAGAGGCAGGCGTGTGCCGTCCATATGGGCAGGTGGGGCAGCGAAGGTACTTGCAAAAGCATGCTCCCAAAAAAATAGTTAATCAGTAAATCATTGCTCCAAGTCTATTTTTGAATAATGTGATTGTCACATTAACTATCTATAGTTTCTGTAGGCTTTCCGACTATTTTTGGTCGGTTGACATCACATTTTGGATGATGGTGGCGATTCTAGTTGAGTTTAACGTGTCATGCAATGTTGGGGCAGGGCAGCTCAATGACTGCGTCCCTCCGTATGTTTATCGCATAACCCTGCAGGCTGCAATAAGAATTGCAATCTGCGCTAATAGACACCTATATGGTCGTAAAGTAGTGGTCATGGTCATATTCTAGAACTGTTGTTGTTTTAACTCAAATTATTCCGCCAGTATCTTTCGTTGTTTCTATATCAGATGCAGAAATGGCGAGTGGTGTTGCACCCGTGATTAACATTGTTGAGTTTCTGTTAAAAAACCCATTTGAGAGGTTAAAATTGGAAGAGAAGTTAGCTATCAAACTACAGGACAAGGAGATTTATAGACCACGAGTGTGAGTGATGTGAAGCCTATATATATATATATATATATATATATATATATATATATATAAAAATACAATATTATATATCATGTATATAATATGTACATATTAAAAAACATGTAAATTGTGGGTGTGGTCATACGCCAGTATGACCACAGGGTCACCTCACGCTACTGGATAGAGGATGTGCAGGAAGGCATTCAGCTAGAATCACTAATATCCAATGTAGCAGTGTGTGCATGCCTGTGGAGACGGATGGAGACCTGGCTATGTTGAGTACCTTAAAACTTAGTGCTCAACATAACCTCAACCTCCACTTGAACTCTGGCATTCCAGATTCTCTGATGCTCCTGAAGTAAAGCTTTTAGCCAACTTGGCCTCTCAGTGACTCTAGGGCGGGTGTTTTAGCTATCCCCAGAATGAAGAGGAAATTAATAGTAAGAAATAGGTTTCCACCAGAAGACGTTAATGCAACATTCAGTGAAAGGCTTTGGATCAATGAAGCCAAAGGCGTTCAGCCTATTGCACGGTCTGACAGCAGCCTCTACTAGTAGCAGCTTTCAATGCCCTTTTGCAGCACATGGATAGGACATGCTTTCGCTTCTTGTTCAGGATGGAAGAAAAGTCTCTTGGCCGCTTCGTACATGTGGGGTTAGAAAGTTGTGGTCTGCAACATCAACTCTGTTTCTGAAAAATAAATTATTGAAAAATTGGATCATTGATGTAATTCCACCTCTTTCAAAGGATCATACCAGTCTGGGTGATTTAACCATGGTAACCATCTATCCTGGCATCACTATAACAACTGATTCCTAAATAATTTGTCGAAATGACTTTGTTGTATCAATTCTGCTTTTCTCACAAGGAGAGTAAACAATACAAGCATCCTACTGACTATTGGCTCTGAGGGACTCAGAATACACTTTGAATCTGTTCATATATTGTTGACCTTTGAACAATGTTCCATTGAATCCGTTATTTGGAGTTGTAAAGCTTTTCAAGTAATAATTGTCAATAATTTAAATCTTGAATGCAATATTAATTCAAAATTGGCTCAATTAACGTTCAATATGTATATTGTCACAAAATGACCAGACATATGTAGTAAGTGTTAAAACAGCCATATTTAAGGGTTCAATTACGTGTTGCTAGCTAGAGTTGCTGTGCAAACTATGGCCTTCTTAGGTCTGCTATGAAAGTTCCCTAATTAAGGCTAATTGGGGGAACTGGTTTATTTGACATATGCCCCATGAAGGGGATCCTGGGATACGGAGGACCGTGGTGTAGACGGACTTCAAGGGAGACACTCTCTCCTCCATCTTCGACGCTGGCGGGGGCATCATCCGCGCAGAGAACTTCTCCTGGTAAGACAATGAGTTTGGCTACAGCAACCGCGTGCGCAACCTGATCTTGCACATGTACTCAAAGGAGTGAAGCCGCTACACAAACACTTCCTGTTCCTAACCCCCTCCCCTGGTTCCTAGCTTCTATGATGGTTCCTTGCCTCCTCCGCTGGTTCTTAGCGTCTACAGTGGTTCCTAAGCCCCTCCCCTGGTTCCTAGCTTCTACGCTGGTTCCTTGCCTCCTCCCCTGGTTCCTAGCTTCTACGCTGGTTCCTTGCCTCCTCCCCTGGTTCCTAGCTTCTACGCTGGTTCCTTGTCTCCTCCCCTGGTTCCTAGCTTCTACGCTGGTTCCTTGCCTCCTCCCCTGGTTCCTAGCTTCTACGCTGGTTCCTTGCCTCCTCCCCTCTGGCGGTCGCCACACCGCCGCCAACCCGTCCCGGCTGGCCTTCCACATCAACCAGCCTCTGCTCATTCACAGCAAATAAACATTTGGACTTTACAACCCTCGTCTGTTGTCGTCAGTTGGGCTCCCCCTCCCTCGGGCCGTAACAATTAGTTTGTTAAAAGAAGGCACGAACAATGTTTTGTTCTTGTTTTAGATACGAAAATGTGTACTTTAAAGAAATAGCACAATGTACCTCACAAACCAGCATAATGGGGCTCTTTCCACACAATAGCAGTGGACTCTCTACCCTGGGAACGCTGTGAGAGATCCTTGGTCCCAGCAGCAGCTGAGAGGCAGTCCAGCACACAAACTGCACCTGCAGCGAGGCCGCAGCTGAGCCTCGTGAGGAGCTGGAATCACCTGCAGCGAGGCCACAGCTGAGCCTCCTAAGGACCTTGTATCACCTGCCTCAGCCTCCAGCCGGACATTGATTCACAGCAGGGCACCAGCAAGATCTTTTCAAAGGTTAAATTATTAGTTATTTTATTACAATTTAAAAATTGTAACAGCTTTTTACCATTTTGCTTGTCCATTGTCATTCCCGCGTGTCTGAAATGCACACTATACCACACAGAAGAATAGTCATTTGAATTGAATGATTTGTGTTTCATTTAATATGATTCATGAAGAGGATATTAATCATATGATATAATAGTCCTATTATATGTTATCCATTATTTTATGGAATGGATTTTTTTGACACAGTACTTCTTTTTTATAAATACATTGACTTTATCCTCGTCTTTAATAAACTATCTTGAGATAGTTTTATCACCTATATAATTCACCGTTGCCTTTCCCCCTTCCTGGTTCGTCATGTGCGTGGGCCTAATGGTCTACTTTCATTAAAGAGGTCCTGTGTTGTATATGAAACATGTAATCATTGCTGGTAAGTGGTGCAAGCAGAACATACCACTCCAGGGTGTCCTGTTATTGGAGAATTCAGTGGGGATGAGCAGCCTCTGCGTCTGCCGCCTCCCCTTCCATCATTATCTTCCAATAAAGGGACACTGTGGTTTTCTTCTCTTACCTAATGCTGGCAACATTCTGGGGGCATTTCAGTGTTTTCCATTTGCCTACTGTGGTACTCAATATGATCCCCCTGGTTTGGGTTAATGGAAAGGGATTGCAACTGGGTAGAACTTTATAGTATTAACACATCTTTAAGGAACCTACTTAAAGATGTTGAATTGGTTTCTTTGGACAGAACACCTATATAAAACATCAGACAGTAATGGAGCTTCTTCAAGTCTTCAACTTGTTGTTGCATCAGTCCTAGTACCCAGTCCTAGTACCAGTTGAGTGATGGGAACACCAACCCTGTCAGGGGTTCTGTCTTAGAATAACTTCTGATCCACAGTTTGCAGTAAGAGAACAAAGAGGTGTGTTGTTGGGCTCACGCTGTCAGCCTTGTATATGGAGAGTGGCAATAAAGTAGGAAAATAACACACTGGAACAGATCTGTTAGAAGCAAGTGATCGCAAGCAAACCTTACAAATAACGACACAGTTCAATACAACATACATCATCTTTTTATTCTTGTATTCATTCATAGTATGTTTTATTATTGTTTATGCGTGCTTACCTTTATTTTTTCAAATGTGTAGTACAATCACTTTGAGTGTGTGATGGCGATACTGTAATTAATAGTTACATTTACACTCAGACATTTACACTTACACTCATTAGGGCATCTCTTCACTGATTGGTTCAGGAAATCCATCATGCCTGTCATTCACAGCTGCGCGAAATGCATCACTTTTCAACGGCATGGAAACGACGTGTGGCGAGTTGTTTAGCCTCTAAATGGTGCTCTCATCTCCTTTGTTTTTTTTACTTCATCCCTTTTTACAACACTCAAATTACCTACCTCCAACAGCTCATGGACACAGGCCTCTGCATGGCGCTGATCTATTATTTTATTAAGGTGTAATAAGTGTGTCATAAAGAAAAAAGTGAAAGGCAGCATGGACACATCAGCACAACCGGCTCCACTCAAAAAATACCTTCTCTGAGAGTTCCCTACTAAATAAAATATATCAGTTCTACTGTATCCTCACTTATGTGAGTGCATATCGGTTCATATCTGATCACCTCTTCTCGGTGGAAGAGATCAGTGACTCTCTGTGTGTTCTATCACACACACACACCAGCTGCCTCACACATGCATACAGACATTACGATGATTTGTGGTCATTTTCAACTGCAGGGGGCACTGTTGTCTCATAGTAGACGTAAGGAGACACGCACACGCACACACACACACACACACACACACACACGCACACGCACACGCACACGCACACACATGCACACACACAGACGCACAGACAAAGGATCTCTGATTCTAAATTCTGTCTAACGTTGAGAAAACAAAAAAATTAACATAAGACAGCCCTCTTTGTAAAACACCCTCCCGCTACATACATTTGTATTCTGTCCTGCAACATTAATACTGTAATCTAGAGCGTAGACTAGTTGCAGGTGCTAATTTAGGCCATATGCAAATTATTTAATGCACAAGAAATGATAGATGACCATGACAGAAAATACATATAAAGAGCTCTTCATCTTTGAACTTGTATATGTTACGTGCATTTGGATAATTAAAATAGAAATGTGTATAAACAAATGTAGGAATTTGTTCCAGATGCTGTACAGTTCAATGCAGTGATGACGGTCTAAGACTGGCTCTTTGGTGTAAATGGCTCTTTTGGTGGGGGGAAAACGCTGTCATTCAGGATGTGAATGCAAGCTCTTCCTAATGAAAAAGTTGCGTGTTAAAAAGCATCTCCTGTAAACAAAGCGGCGAGCAGCTGCCAGTCTGCCAGGCGTTGTGTGGAGAACTAAACGTGGAAAACAAACTTAATTGTGTTTCTCCATCAGATGAGCTGACAGCCCATGTCCTGCCGCAGGAAATTGCCGCCACAGGGAAGCGACACGTGAACCTTCATGTGTGCACCTCGGCAAAGGGAGAATAAATCAATGTGTGCACGCCGACGCACACACACACACACACAAAAAAACAAAAGACTTGTACACCGACGGCAGTGTCAACAATGCGAGGCAACAAAGCCTGTTGGGAGGCTTTCATTGTAAAGCACTCAGAGTGGCTACAAAAGCATCACATAAATGCATCTATTTACCATTCACCACACACACACACACACACACACACACACACGCACGCACGCACGCACGCACGCACGCACACACACACACACACACACACACATAGGACATTGCAGCCAATCACACACGACACGTAGGTCCACCTGTGGCTGTTTTGGGGGGGGGCCAGGGGCCCAGTGGGACGGCTCAGTGGTAGAATGCCATGGAGCCCAGCGAGGGGCCCGGAGGGGGGGGGGGGGCTATTGTTCAGCCCTCTCTGATCACCCTTGGGGTCCACCTCAACAAAACCCCCTGAATGAGTGTTCATGTGCATCCATATCACATGAAGGATTAATGTGGTCACACACACCAAATTCTGAGCCCTATATACAAGAAGTCCTAATGTCTCCCCCCACCCCCCCAAAAAAAAAAAAAAGTTTTACTAGCAGGCAGGATGAAATAGCCATTTTGTAATGCAATGACGTCTGCGGCTAACTAGCCTATATGCCATAGGTTATTATTTATCATGTAGCCTAATAACGGCCTAGTATTAATTTGATATTAGGTTGCTTTAAATCAGTAGCCTGCTGTTGCAATATTAGCCTACCGGACACTTTATTTATCCTTTACCTTAATAACCAAGGCCTCATCATTTGAAAGTGTAGCCTATTGTCTGCTCTTGCTTTGGGTTGTCTCTGTTTGTTTTAGCAACGATAACGGAGTTAAGAATGGGGTTTCATCTTGTGTGTTTAAACGTTTTATCACCTTCCTTAGAAAATAAGTTAGTCAGAACCTGACTTCCTCAGTTTTGTCTTCTCTCCTCTTTTTGAGAGCCAGACTTCAGAGAATTTATGTAACTGTGGCTGTGACATATTGCCGCATGACATTTAGTATGTTATTAAACTATTTGAACAACAATCAAAAAATACATATATATTTTTTCAAATTTCCCATGGGCCCCCCTCTGCCTTGGGCCCCCCCAAGCCTGTCCCCCTTACACCTGCAGTCCGTCGGCCCTGGTCACACAACCAAGTATGTTATTCTTTTAAAGTATTTCGTATTTTCTCTCTATTTATGCCGTATTCGTTTTTGACATCTTTTGTTTTACCTCTCACTTCTAAAGCACTGCAGCTCTGTCCATGCACTCACCCGCTGGGCTTTTTCTGCGCAGTTTCTGGGCATTCAAGGTTTAAATGAGGGGCAGTAATAAGAGATGGCAGGGATGACCTTTGAGACATCCTGACTCTGAGACCCCTGCCAACCCCCCCACCTGAAGCAGCACTGTCCGCTCCAATCAACAAGAGAGGTTATTTATTTAGAGGAACGTGTCGTATTCTAATTATAACTCATTTATATTATTATATATCTTTTTGTTTTCAGTGCTCATCCATTCATTTATTGAATCATTTCATCCAACAAATCTTTTCTTTAAAGGTGAACGACTGGTTGACCTAAAAGTCTGAAGTGAGGCTGTAGACGTAGAGTTGTTTCATGAATGTAACGTGCATTATGTATACACTAATGTATATCACTGTATATTAAGGTGTCCATTTATGATAAGCTTGATCTTTTATTTATTCTAGTTTAATATTTAATTAGAAATGAAGTTTTTTTATATAAACAACATCTTGCTACAGGGGTTGGAACAGTCTGGGGAATGAACTAAGAAATTAATCCTAAATCTGGAAGGAAAATGCAATACAAGTAAGGCAGGTTAACTTCTGGACCAGAGCTTCCATGTTAAAAATGCTTCCATTTACCAAAATAACCCCATACCAGGGTCATTTGAAAGTCGTTTTTGTGGATAGTAATAAACACCCCATCGGGTGACTTCTTTATTTTTGTGTAAAACCACATGACTTCATAGAAAAAAGAAGGGGGACATGAAGTGAACGCTGAGGCATTTCACTTGAATGCTATCTTGATTCCACTATCTTCTTCTGCCAGCATGGCTCTCAGTCCCATAGTAGGCCTACGTCTAGAACCCAGACGCTGTTCCTTTAAGATATCAAGAGTCTGACAACAAACTACCTGCTTTGAAGTGGGAGGGTGGAGGGGACAGTGAGACAAGAAAGAGAGAGGGTGAGAGAGAGAGAAAGAGACAGAGAGAGAGAGCCAGAGATAGAGGGGGAGAGAGAGAGAGAGAGAGAGAGAGAGAGAGAGAGAGAGAGGGAGAGAGAGACAGAGAGAGAGAGCGAGAGAGAGACAGAGAGAGAGAGCGAAAGATGACAGGGCCTGAGTGAAAGGCGCGACTGACAGAAGATGAATGGATGACCGCTGTCATGCATCTGTGGGGAAACAACAGGCAGCTTTGCTCCATCTATCTCTGCTGTCATGTAGCGCCCGTTTCCTCTGAGTATGGCTTCTAGGGAGTGGAGGGAAGAGTGTTTGTTTTGAATTTTACACAATGTCTTTTAACTTAGATTTGAGAGGCACCTAGGACAAGAAGAGGAGAAGGTAACCCTACCTTTTCTGTCTGTTACACAACACAACAAACATACAGTACATACACAAATACATACACACAAACACACACACATACAGACACAAATACAGACACACAAACGCACATACAGACAGACAGACAGACAGACAGACAGACAGACAGACTCACCAAAATGATGAGAGATAAAAATGTGCCTATTATTTATGAGGAAGAACTATGTGTGTGTGTGTGTGTGTGTGTGTGTGTGTGTGTGTGTGTGTGTATCTCTAATTAGTGAGCTCTCCAAAGACTGGGAGCCAGGACACAGTGCTTACCTAATACTCTTTCATCTGCTCCAAAACCCTGAGTGACAGACTGACACTATGGAAATGAGCCACGCTGTGTGAGTTATTGAGGAACTTATCGTACATCATGCAAATATGTTTGTGTGTGTGTGTGTGTGTGTGTGTGTGTGTGTGTGTGTGTGTGTGTTTTGGCTCAGAATGTGGATATGAGACCTGTCCTTTGGCCAACCCCCCCCCCCCCCGTCTTTCTAGATTAGAACAAAAGTATAGTTTGACAAGCAAGGCCATGGAGACAAAAGAAACAGAGGCATAAAGTTTAGATGCCTCTGTTCTCTGGCTAGAACACCAAAGAAAACGGTTCTATTTGGAAAATGACAGTTATTAAATAATTGTTTAACAAACCAATTAAGCAAGCAGATATTACAACTGGGATTCAAACATATTGAGTTTATCTTTCCTTGGAGGTGGGGACCAATCCGACTCCTTCCAGCATGGGTTTGGTTTCTGTAGTCGTGTCGTTCATCAGGTTGCATTGTGGGACACTTGTCAGGCAGACCACGATGAATGGCCTGTTTGTTGCACTAATGCGTTTCAGTCACTCATTATGATCTCCGTGGAGAATATAGCTAATAAGCACTCTTGTCTATAGGGGGGATATTCATTATTACACTACATTTGGATGAATAATGCTTGTGTGTCGGTGTGTTTGTCTGTGGCATGAAAACGCACCGTTTGCTTAATGGAAGGCCAGCGCTGGGAGATGTTTTGCTGCCTATTGTCTCACTTTGTTTTGAATGCAATGCAGAGTATCTCACAAACACAACAGACGTGCATGCAAAGCCACATACAACCACATACCACAGCCACATACACCCAAAAAATATTTATCAGAATTCTAAGCAGCAATTATCTACCTCGCCATATGGGAACATCAAACGGCTCCCGTCACGGAGCAGGCGGTGGAAGGAATAGATCATATTCTACGCCGCGCTGCCGCTTCTCGCTGTTGGCGCTGGACTCTTAGAAGGGTTGAACTGAGGCCATAATACACCAGCCACTATTATGTTCTCAAGACCCAAGCTCTGGGATTCAGCTCTATCTAAAGAAATGATCCGTTTCCCACCTGGTGTTCTCACTCATCCTTCAGAGACGGTAGTGGAGGGCTTTGATGAAGGACTCTCCCAGCTCTTGATCTATATTCTGCCTCTTCAGGGACATTCTGTTTAGTGTAAGTAGTCTAATGCACCTGAAAATAAGAAGGATACGATCACTTGGAAAAAAGTGTATTTCATTAGAACTTAGTTTACGACAGCACGACTTCCTGCTGCTTGCCCTCACAGCACCGTAACACATCATAGTTCAGGGCAGAGTGTGATGAGAGGGCCCAAAGTGGCTCAAATAATAAAAAAGAGGGACTTGAAAAAGTCCAATCCTGACAAGAACAAAAACCAGGGGCAGGGTAATTAGCATTAGAAATGTGTGTGACTATTCTATCCACCTGCTTCTCGTACCCTCCACCTAGATCCACATAGACTGAGTACTCCCTTCACTGGAAAAAAACATTTTGGGAGAAAAATATATAAAATGAACATAAATAATGTATGTGCGTTCTATTTGGCAGTGTAAACATGAACGTTAAAATGATGCAAATACTCACAATTTAGTGACAAACATGGGCTTGTGCTTCATGCAACTGTTAATGCTAATTTCCTACTAAAAAAGAAGCACAACGCTAGCTGAGGGTCAGAGCATGTAGAGGTGAATCCCATTCAAATATATTCCTCCTGAAACTGACAGCATTTTGGTGATTCTGGTTTATTTTTCACAGATTCTCCTTTCACCGTGTTTTCAGATTTACATTTCAACACTTGTCCATTTTCTCGTTTTTTTTCCTTCATTTAATTAAAAATGAGTACCCCCTGCAGGTCTTCAAATTAACCATAGGGGTAGGCATACCCCCATTCGAGAACAGCTGACCTAGAGGGTACGGTCATGGTGCTCCAATCTAGAGTCATCTAGCCATGGAATTCAAGCAGCTTTAAAGAGGAACAGGAACACACACTACTCGGATTGATTCCACATATATACAGTATATATATATTTAACAATTATTCGCCAAAGGCAAAGTGAATAGTGGGGAATAGCCCCCATTATTCATGGAGCCTGAGGTGAATAATTGTTTTAGTATATACTACACGTGAACACTCCAAAAATAAACAAGATAACACTTTTTGCCGGGATTTATTTGTTTTTATTAGCGTGACGAGTCGACCATCACGCCCGACATTTTGCGATGAAAACAATATCCCATGTTTGAGATCTCAACCATGGGATATATATATATATATATATATATATATATATATATATATATATATATATATATATATATACGTATATGTGGGGTAGGCTACGGAATTTCAGCATAGCCAGTTTGGGTGTGAATGTTGCACTTGATGTGCAAAGTGTTCCCTGACCTAGTGGAAGATGGATGAAGGAAGACTAAGGCCCTACATGGAAACGATTTTTGTGTAAAAACGCAGACGCTTTTCACGTTTGGGCCAACCGTCCAGATGGACCCAACGATTTCTGTGCCTGCAAACACACTTTTTTGAAACCAGGTCCCAGGGTGGAAAAGAGAAAAGCGTCTGCCTGCGTTTTGGTGTTAGGATTCGTGTGGACACCAGGTACGCAAACAATGACGTCATCACCAGGTGGGCGACGTTAGATTTCTGTCTAATTATGTTTTTTTTGTTTTATTTCATTTGCATTATTTTTGTAGCTTTAAATACAGCCCATAATAAATTTAATTACTAACTACATTAAAAAGTGTTTTCTGCTCAATCTACTAAGGTTAAACAACTGCTGTAGTTGTTCTTCGGTTTCTCCTCCTCGACTGTATGTTTGTATACAGCGCACATGCTCCATGCTCTGTCTTCCCCTTTTTTTTTTGTGGAGAAACAGCACCACATATAGGCCTTGAATATGTACTACAGCATTTCTACAGCTAGATGCGTTTTCGCAAATTTCTGAAATGCTGCCAAGGAAAACGGGGGTGAAAAGATTGTTTTCGTTTGTGTGGACAGGGCCTAACACGCTTTGCCATCTTTAAGTGTGAAGTGAAACGCTTCCTTCCTTATACGGCTGGCTGATGCAGCCAATCATAATGTCTCTGCTCAATTGAAGCTGCATTTTCTCAAGCTCAACCTTGAGATTATTGCATCATGTTACATTGCCTATGTATACATGTTATGAATGCCAAAATGAAAAAAAAAGGATGCATTATTAACAAGTATGTCATGAGACAAGTTGACCTTTTCAATTCTGTACTTGGAAAGAAAGTCAAACAGTCGATCCACAGCTTTAATTAGCCAGAGCTTGGGAGCATTGGCTGGCGTTCTGCTTAATAGCTTAGCTTTATTGAAAATTGAAGGTCAGAGTTTGCATTTGGACTTAGATTCCTGCTGTTTTTTTTATCCTAGCACCAAAGTATTCAGGCCGTTCAAGGGTGGAATGAAGAGATTCCAGTAATATACAGTTTGGACTGGACAGCGAATGGCAACTCCATTTTCAGGTCCAGCAAAATGACTGTGGGTTAAGACTTAACCCCACAGGATCACGATAAACAAAACAAATGGGTTTTATTTATCAGTGGAATGAATAAGATAGTGAAATAAAATGTCCAATGTTCTCTCCAACACCGGGGTATGAAAAAGAAAACTAAAGATTCCCTTTTAGTGAGTTTCAGGATAAGAAGCAGTCTTCAGGCCCTCCATTGGCACCAGCCTCCTTTTGGCCAAAGGAGGAGTTAATTTAGTCCAGGCATGCAGCGGGCCTAGATGAAGAGCGATTAGCTCCAGGTGAAGACGTGGGGCTGGACTCAGACCCAACATGGATCCACCGCTCTAGAGCAGTTCTGCATGTCCTGCCTGCTCGGGAGACGTAGTCTGCTTGAGTCAAAGCAGCATGTTGGAGTTTTAATGACCAGTTTACTGTAGTGATGTACAAGATGTCGCCACATGGTCTGTTTCTACTCTTTTGAAATCCCCTTTTCAGATTCACAGCTCAAATCTGAACGCAGCCTGTTGACATTCACTCGAGATTCATTCCTCCACAGTAATAGACGTCATACTTGATGAATAAAGGTGTTTGACTCTCTGTACTCATGGGGGGTATGGCAGTATTAGGGTGTAGCAGTGGAGGAAAGTGCAAAGAAGCCAAGAATTTGAACACTGAGAAGTGATGGTATAGTCATATTTGTGTGCATGTGAAGCAGCTAACAGAAGGAGCCCCACTGCGCCATCTATCACCCACACACTCTGCTCTCTCTGGGAGACCACCTAGCGAGAGCAACTGTCTAGAGCCCAACCTGCTGTTACCAAGGGACGGCACACACACCCTGAGACACACACACACACACACACACCCTGAGACACACACACACACACACACCCTGAGACACACACACACACACACACACACACACACACCCTGAGACACACACACACACACACCCTGAGACACACACACACACACACCCTGAGACACACACACACACACACACACACACACACACACACACACACACACACACACACACACACACACTTATAGACACACACACACACACACACACATCCTGAGACACACACACACACACACACACACACACACACACACACATCCTGAGACACACACACACACACACACACACACCCTGAAACACACACACACATCCTTAGACACACACACACACACACACACACACACACACACACTTATAGACACACACACACACACACTTATAGACACACACACACACACACACACACACACACACACACACACACATCCTGAGACACACACACACACACACACACACAAACACACACACACACACACCCTGAGACACACACACACACACACACACACACACACACACACACACACACACACACTTAGACACACAAACACAACCTGAGCCACACACACAAACACACACACACACACACACACACACACACACACACACACACACACACACCCTGAGACACACACACACACACACACACACACACACACACACACACACACACACACACACACACACACATACAAAGACAGTATTTTCATGTTTTTTTTTCATGGTTTAATGTATGTAACACACACAGTGTGTGTGTGTGTGTGTGTGAGAGAGTTGGAGTGTGTGTGTGTGTGTTTGTGCTGTGCTGGCAGAAGAAACCGCTTACAGGAGAAGCCCTGAGCCATAATTCACCCCACAGGCTACCCTGCAGGTGAGACCACCTAGTCAGAGCTGTCTAGAGTGCACACACACACATGCATACATGCATGCAGGCACACACACACACACACACACACACATGCACACGCACTCACGCATGCACGCACACACGCATGCACACACACACACACACACCCATGCACGCAAGCACGCACGCATGCATGCATGCATACACATCAATCCAAGATCGTCTAACTTCACTGAAGCAGTTTATATTGACATATTTATAGCTTTTGATGCTGTTGATGCCATCACTTTATTTTAAATGATGAATGTTTAACGAATAAAACCAACCTATCCACCGATGGGATGGCTGGGGATGTAGACATGTATGCCTATTGAAATAATTTGTCTGAATAGTCTTTGGAGAAAAAGGTCAGACAATGCAATGTGTAACTGAAGTTATGGGTGCAGTTAAAAGTGACATGCAGTCATGGACGCAAACATAAACAAAAAAAGCAAACAATCAAATCATAAAGAATCGTAATAAAAAAGCAACATTTAATTAAAATACAACTTGCTATCGATATCGAAACATAAATGCATTGGCTAATGCTTCAAAATTTGTCCCAATCCTAGAGCCCATACATCTCTATCATTTGAAAATCGATTGCTCCTTGCTATGGATTTTCATGTAATTGTCTAAGAAAATAATCCAAACAAGTGGTTCAAGTGGCTGATGTTCCTTGTAATTCTGTGTTATGGTCTCTATTAGCAATTCAACGGATGGATTTATGTTGATGAAAGGGGCGCTTTCACAGTCCACAGAGGAGCACTGCAGTCAATCATTAAACGTTTTTACACCGGCATGGTCCACGCGTTTACACTGACCAAGGTAATATACTGGCCTGAGTTCGCACCTCAATATACCCTCCTGGACCCTACACATATTGGCGGTTTAATTTTGATCCGCGAGCTGCTGATCATGTGAAAGAAGGGGATGCAGTCGCATTTAACGAAGACGGGGAAAGATGGTGCGATCAACGAGAAAGACGCAGAGGAACTGTCCTTACAAGGCTGTTGGGATAAAAAACAAGTGGTCAGCAAAATAAAGAATATGTTGGCGTTCTTGCACTTGTAAATAGTCAATCGCGTTTGTAGCCTAGATGTCGTCTAAAACATTTGGATTATGCAAATTATTCTAAAGAGGTCTACTCTCCGTGCGTAGTCCCGCCTACTCCAATGAACCAAGAAAGCCGGCTCCTACGAAAGTGGAATATACCCCCTCGGTTTACACAGGCAAGACGGTGAAATTGCAGGGTGTGCCAAGCCGCAACCCTACCGGCGGAAAATGATGGATAGTCAGCCTGTTCTTCCTTCCTTCCACCTCCTCCTCCTCCTCCTCCGACAGACAGACAGACAGAAAGACAGAGGGCAGACAGATAGACTACACCAATGGTCAGCCTGTCCTTCCTCCGACAGACAGAGAGGCAGGGTGTTTAAGGCTGTGTGTTTTAAGTCAGGCATTTGGGCACAGGGCGAGTGGTGTGGGCTGGGGTGGAACAACATCAGCATGGAAGGATTCCTGCTCTACAGCTGATGTTCCATGGTGCAGAGATCTTCAGAATCCAGGGCCCTTTCTCTTTGTCGTTCTTTTACAACGCTACAACGTACATTGACATAACTTTCATTTGCATCTTTGGCTAGTGTTTTCAATTGTTTGGTTAATAATGTATTCCATTGCACAATACTATTCTCTGCATACTTGAATTTTGCTTTTAATGAGCAATTATTTTTGCATTCATCAATTATACATTTTCAATCAATTTAATTGATACAGTTCATTAAGTATAGATTTATTATTACAGTACCATCAGAGATAAATGTTTGATATTTTCCTGTGACCAAGCTTTACCGCACAATCTAACAGATACTATATAAACCTCACAATATACTGCTCTTCATGGTCTCCATTGTATGAAACTTGGGACCCCCCCCCAAAAAGGGGGACGGCACTGGAAGTGAAGAGACTGTGGCCTTGTGCAGACATGCTGCATAATGACTGTGTGAGAGAGAGCGGAGAAGGGAAGGATATAGCAGGGGCTGGAGCTCAAGAGATATTTACTGAAATTAAATGAGGTCATCTTCGGGAGACCGTTCCAGAGGAGTGAAAGAGAAAAGCCACCCCCTCCTTGCGGGGCTCCTCATTTGATTTGGTGGAGGCTTCATGGCAAGCTATGAACAGATCAATTTACTCTCCCACCACAGCTTCAGGGCAGCTCTCCCACTACCACGTTTCCTGGTACTTTCCAGCTCCATGCGATTCTAAATCAATGGAATGGAAAAAGCAAACTCTGTCAGCGAAAGAGATGAGGTGGGAGCAACCTATAGACTTCACCTTCGATAGAGAACAGAATGCCGACTTTAAAAACCATCCATTTCTGAATCGCCTGGTTGAAGCAGCCTTCATGTGTGTTTGTGCACATGGATGCACGTACAAAATCACAAGAGCATGCATGGCCTGCTCGTGGGTTCACACAGACACACGGCCGCAGAGGGCAGCACCACATCAGAACGTGGCTGTGTGATAATGACCGGCCTGCATCGTGGCATGGTTCTGACCATTTGGTGCAGGTGCATAATCATTTCTGTTCTGGTGTGTATTAACTTTCAGCCAGGTAAGTCTCAGACATTTTCTGTGTTACCTTATTGATCTCCTACACACACACACACACACACACACACACACACACACACACACACACACACACATGGTGCCCGCGGACCACAGTCAACACCATGAGACGGCGTTATGGTGGGAGTTCACCAGCATGAGTCCCATGTTCATATGGAACACCTGCAGACGGCTGCTTTAGGCCTGGTTTAGGGGGAGGGTGACGTGTAAAGGCTGGTTTATACTACTCCGTAAAATGCTGTAGGTAGACAAGGAGAGCCCTCTCCGTCATCAGAGACCCTGTCGGAAACCTTCTCCTTAGCGCTACGTGCGCATCCAATATTTTCTTAACTATGGAGACGGCAAGCGCTGTGATTGGTCCTCTAACAACATCATTTCCAGAATCACTTTTTCCCGGTTTGACTTTGCACATTATTTACTTTGCACCATGTTTACTTTGCACATTAAGGACCAATAAAACACCAAATAAGATTTGAAAAGCTTTGTAAGTTTATTTACAACACTATTTACATGGTTAGTAGTCAGCATATAAGATCGATCGGGCGGCGTATTGCATTGCGTATCCGACATCCCGATGGAGAACTTCGAAGGCTCGAGGGGTCTCCGTGGTTACGGAGTCGGATTACGAATTACGGAGTCGGAATAGTATACTATGGCCTTTAGGATGATACTATTTTTAACGTAAAAAACTTTCTTTGTAAAGTGCCTTGGGTTCTGACAAGAGCGCTCTTTCAAAAATCGGATATTATGGTCAAGAAAAATCTTGAGGACATTGATCATGAATCAGCGTTCACAACGTTGGCAGAATGCTATCACACGTTTCTCAGTAGAAATACAGGTCTTTGTTTGAGGGCTTTTGAGCTTGTCAACCTGGTTCAGCTCACAAATGCCCTGAAACATTCTCTAAATCTCACACACACACACACACACACCTGCCACACATACACTTTTAACAGAACTGCCTCATAACTTTCCCCTCTTTTTCTTGCTCTCCCTCTATTCTGACAAATCCCTTCTTGACCAGAGTGTCAGCCTGCACTCGGAACTGCTGACAGTGCAGTCTGCCCAGCTTTAACGTCCGCCTATGTGCTCTAATGATGAATTCCGTGCTTCTTTGTTCAACCGTTAAATTATGGGCCAGCTGTTAGGTCCATGGCAAGGGACAGAGGACAGGGGAGAGAACTGAGGTGGTCTGGCTGCCAAGCTCGGCTTGAAGCTTGTGTGTCATGTTGCGTTTGCTGATGTGTGTTGTAGGTTTGGACTTGCACTATGAAACTTTGCACTATGAAACGAAACAAAGTTTGGCGTAAAGAAAAAAAAGTTATAGTAAAAGTATGAGCAAACACATGAAATTGATGACCAAAATGGTTTGTTTGTTCTGTTCTTTGTTCCATAGGTGATGCAAGTGGCTCGTGGTGCTCCTATAGGGCAGATTCTGTCCTAGATGATCACACGATACTGATAGTAGGTGTTTTACGTGTCACTAGTGATTGAGCTCTTGTGTGTGTGTGACAGAGGTGTTTGTTAGCGATCGTTATTATTTAAGTGTCAGCATTAGGGCGATGCAGAAGGTCACTTTATACTCCTGCAGGTGCCATTAAGCAAGGCACTAGTAGACCAGGAGTCGTCCCTGGACACTGTACTATGGCTGCCCACTGATCCTAGTGCTGCTAGTGATGATTAAATACTCATAGTACTAGTGATGGTTAAATGATCCTAGTGCTGCTAGTGAAAGTACAGTACTTGTACCACACATAAGACTAACGCACACTGTACTGTTTTGGAGGCATCAACACAACAACACAGAAGTCATGGCCAGAATTAAGAGTTCCTTCTTACACTGCTCACCCAATGGAAGAAAGAAAATGTCAAAGAAGAACAAACTATTCTTTCTCAATGGACTGAGCTCTCCTCCCTGCCTCATCGATCTGTCAGGTCGCTGGCCCAGAGAGAACAGGCCGAGGGAATCAAGACTTGTTAGTGAATTTTAAAGATTTTTAAAGACTTCTATGAATTCATCCCATTTGACTCTGACTCATTATGTCTGTTTGAACTTTGGATGGAAGCAACGTAAATGTAAGAATGTAAGAATCTTCCTCCCTACGGTGGAGTTTATAGACTTATTGTCAGATCAAAAGCACCCTGGGGTGCTTCAGTGGTCACCATGCCAACTGCTGCCCTCCTCCATTTAGCTCATGATTCACTCTGGAGGAGAACAACACCAAGACAACGTGCTTAGGAAGATCTAATAGAGAGAAACAGTTGGAAATACATAAGAAAAAGTTTTCTCGTTCTCTGTTCAAGAGGGACATTTTTCCTCTTCAGATAAACCCCATCTGAACAGAATTAAGAATCAAATGGGTAAATGTGCATGCAGATATATCAGTATGCTTCAAACTTTTTATGCTGTCAAATTTGTTCTTGGATTTTTGACATAGGTTTACTACATATCTAAGCTGACTTGCATTAAGCTTTGTATCATTAGTAACCCAGTCATATTTTTGAATGGTCCTGCATCATTCCCTCATTTTCCCCTGAGACAGGAGAGGTCTGTATCTACCTCTAACACTAACCTGCTTTAAATGACGCAAAATTACGATTTTTGCGTCATTTAAAGCAGGAAGTAAATGAGGGGGGCACTCTAAAAAAACAGCAAGCACTAGTTCCAGTGGGTGGGACTTAGGGGTGTATGGTATAAACGGTATAGAGAGTACACCGGTGTACAATTTGCACTACGATATGGATGTTGACGTTACCCTGTGACTGGTAGATTACACGAGCGTTAAAGAAGCAATGATATAGTACCAGAGACGCAGTTGTTTATTCCTAATACCATCCGGAGGCACACACAGCTTTTGGCCGTGTTCTATAAGATATTCTAGAACACTCCGGGAGCTCCGGGGGAGACCTGGACCTCTATATCTAAATAATATAATATATAGACATCTATAATATAATATATAATATCACGGCCAAAAGCTATGTGCGCCTGGATGATATTATGAATAAACGACTGCGTCGGGTTCGCCGATGTCTCCGATGGGGGGGGGGTATTATAAGTATTATAATAATTATAATACTTTATAAATATGACAAATCAGATTTTTCCACTAGGCAAGTGCCCTTAGTGATTTAATTTGGCTGTAGACGTTAAACTATTCCTGAGTATTAAAGTGAGTTCTGAGCTTTGGTGTGTGGGGGCTTTTGGAGAAGCTGTTACGCCCCCTTTTGATGCATCCTGGTGAGTCAGGCCTTGCACTAACAATTATTAGAGGTCTTGGATTCGTCTTCGCTGATCTGCCATTAGAGACAAGTAAAATGAATATAGCCTAATTAAAAGCTTTTTTGAATTGTATTTACCATCGGCTTAATCAGTCAATGCACTGACTAAAGCACAGACTTCTTATAGTGTTGTCAGGATGCTGAGAGCTGCTCTGTCCCCCAATAAAACTAAAGTATTGGTTAACCAGATGGTAATCTATCGATTGAACCTCCTCAGGATGTCATAAAGGGGGTCGTGGCTGTGCCCTATCAGTTGGAACCCTGGCCTGTCCCTTGCCCAAGGGGGTCAGTTGCAGCTTTCAAACACATTCCCCGAAGGGTTTTACTGAACAGGCACATTCCAACAAATACAGAGATACAGAATGTGAAAATAGAATTTCCCATTAAAAATTGCATTCAAGAATTTAAAATATGGTGCAAGAAAACCATCAGCAACCTCTGCTGGACAGCAAACGCTGATGACATTTGCATGGTGGAAGCTTCCAACACAATAACAGCAGCCTTACCAAACCTCTCTCCTTCTCAGGGATAAGATCTCTGTGGAGGGCATCCCAGAACGTCAGGAGTTTCCGGTTGTTGTATGGACGATTCTTGGGATGTGTATACTCACAGCATTCTCGGATATTGCAGCACATATTAAAATATTGCCCTTGTGGAGGCCCTGCACCTTCTCTACTGCTCAAAGGCCTATATAACATTTGGGCAACGCCTCCTGCCTTGGAAGATAGGAACCAGCTTCATCAACAAACAGAAGGTTGTGAAGGACTTCCAGCTCAATTATACTTGTTACAGTAAAACAATAAATAAATTCTCAAATCAGTTTTACTGTACAAGCATACTTTTACAGCAAAGTAAAAATGTTACGTGTTCTTCTCTGAAACTATACTTTATACAGTGATGAAGGCAAACGCACACCACTGATCACTATACTGGGGGGAGTGACCTGCTCGCTCAGTTTCTCTCAAATGGTACGTGGTACAGTTGTTTCATGGCCCATTGTCCTCAAACCACCCCCAGGATCTCTCCCTGGGGGTGATAGCATGATTTGCTAACACCATGTCGAAGATCTGTTGCTCTTGTTGCATTGTAAACACTTCTCTTCTGCCACCAGCCCCAGGTAGTCGTCTCGTCCTACACATTGGAACTCACTGATGTGTGTATGTGCTCACTGGAATGCACCATTCTGTGCTGTACTGTGTGCCTTATTTTTTACAGCATGAGTCTCAGATATGCATTGACTTTTTTGGACTTTAAGTAATTCTACTGTATTTAGTTTACTTTATGTAATTCTGAACATTTAAGACATGTAGTAGGGTTTAAATTAGGCCATTGTTAAGCCATGGTTAATTACATGGTCCACATTTGTGGCCCATACTTCTCTCAGAGCTTTATGTCTTACTCTAGGCTCTTCCTCTACAGTAAACCACAATGGATAATTACTCCTCTTCCTCAACCCTGTTCATTATGTAACTGGCCCGGTTCCTCCATGCTCAGAAACTGTAGGAGTTCTGCTGCGGTCAAGCTCTATAAATATATTTGGCAATGAATAGTACCTGTCAGCTAACTGGACATAATATGTGATTGGTTGATCAACTCCCCATTTCGTTAGTGATGTTTCACCCCACCAAATGATATTCATGGTATATGTGCCTGACAGATTTTGACAATTTAATTGACTATTGTGCATGTCATGACTTACACAATCAAATAGTTCATGTTTTGGAGAATACAGCTATTCAGCTGAGAAGCAATATAAGAAGTTTTGATCTGTACGATATTTTCAATGTGCAACTTGTAGACAATTCTAGTTACTCATTTGCAAAGATGTGCTAAAACATTGGCCCTTTGTTTTAAATAATAACATATTCAATTATGTTTTGTGCTGATATGAAGTGCCCAGAGGTTTGCACAGGATGTATTTAATATATTCATTATCATTTTACTATTGTGGCAAAACAATTGAGAACAACTCATACATATTACATGTATTTTGGTCAATTTGATATTAATTGGATATTGCCAAACAAACACATTTAATTTACAACTGGATTTAGAAGGCGTCTCCATAGTCACATGAGATATTGCTCTCCTTCTGACTTACAGTGAATTCAAAAGGCATTGTTGGACCAGCTGAAGCAGTTCCACATGACGTGCCCTCACTCTCACTAGGTTTTTCATGAGGAGAATACATTTATTTTATAAATATATACTGTTATATATCATATATTGTTTGTTTAATTGTTACTTTTATCAGTTTTTACAGGTCCAGTTTAGGATTTAGTGGGATCTAGTGGTGAGGTTGAAGATTGAGCTGAATACTCCCCCTCACCCCTCCCTTTAGAACACCGTAGAAGAAGCAATGGGGCCAGCACAGGCTGGCCTGGAAGGTGCAATCAGGTACTTCCAAAATGCCAATGTCTACAATCACATCCGTAGCCAAGTGAGGAGGTTCCTCGATTGACTTAAGTGTTGTAGTATTGAGAAGTATTGTATATAGCTAGTCTGTAAAACGATTATGTCATAGCTAAAAAAGTAGGATTGTTATTTTTTCTGTCCATCGGCTCCTCAACTCTCCACGGGGAAGGTTGGTTCAACCCCTCTGTGTGGCAATATCTAAACTGACATAGACAAATTCAATAGTCACCCCTCCTCCCAAATCCCAGGTCTCTAGTCTTAAGCCTGCTTCACAGCACAATTTGACCCTGCAATAATCGCTTCTTTTAGCGTGGTGACCATTGTGAAAGTCACCATTTTTAAATAGTCTGACCCTGGAATTAGAAAGAGCCCAAGGCAATATGGAGCGGTCCTGATGGAGCGGTCCTGACGGAGCGGTCCTGACGGAGCGGTCCTGACGGAGCCGTCCTGATGGAGCGGTCCTGACGGAGCGGTCCTGATGGAGCGGTCCTGACGGAGCGGTCCTGATGGAGCGGTCCTGACGGAGCCGTCCTGATGGAGCGGTCCTGATGGAGCGGTCCTGATTTATTTATTTATTTAATTTATTGGTTTATTTTAACAGGGACAGTGTACATTAATTAAACATTCCTGTAAATGCACCAGAGTTAGCCAGAAGGCTATTTTCCATCTGTTGTCCCTGGACAGTTGTTGTAAGTCAACCTAAAAGTAAACTACAATACATGTACAATACATGTAAATGTTTTAATGGTCACACACATCTGTGTATGAATTGTGTATTGTGTATTTTTTCAGGTGGAATTTAAAAGACGGATGTGAGTCCAATCCCCTAATGTGAGCTGGAATGGTGTTCCGTTCCTGTGCTGCTTTGTGTGAGAATGTGGATTGATTGATTTTCCTGAGTGGGATGATGCAGTCCCCTCTTGCTGCACCTCTTGTTGAGTGGTATGCAGATGTTCAAACTTCGTGGAAGTCACTGAGGTAGACAAACATCTCTGCAGTGGCAAATCCCCAGGGATTAATGAAATCCAGCCAGAAATGCAGAAAGCTCTTCGTGTTGAGGGGCTGTCTTGGTTGACATGCCCATTCAACATTGGGTGGCGGTCTGGTACAGTGCTCAAGGAGTGGCAAACCGGGGTGGTGGTCCCCCTGTTCAAAAAGGCAGACTAGAGAGTGTGTGCCAATTACCGGGGTATCACACTACTCAGCCTCCCTGGTAAAGTCTACTCCATGGTGCTGGAAAGGAGGGTTCAGCCAATCGTCGAACCTCAGATTGAAGAGGAACAATGCGGTTTCCACCCCGGACGTGGAACTAAAGTAGTCTAATGCAAGACTACTTTAAAGGAGACATTTCTAATAGAAAGCTAAGAAGGAGCTGCCTAAAGTTTTAACTGAACACGTCAGAATTACAGCTTCATGATGCTGATTCGTCTTGAGCAGCAATATGACGAATGAAGGAAAGAGGAAATCTTTGCTTGTCAGGAAACTCCTATATCTCAGGTCATCTCAGAATAGCAGAATACGTATCGACCGTGGCAGACAGTCAATGTAAAGACTAATGGCTTGTCGGCTGTCCTGTCTCCCAACAAATCATTCACGTGTTCATGGATACAGGTTTGCCAGGTGAATTAGATGAAGAGGAAGAGCAGATGAGGAAGGGGAGGAGCCATTTAATAACAAACAAAAGAAGATTGAGTTCTCTGCTGGTTTCCCTGTGCTATTGTGACCCACAGCCTGAGGGCTCACTTAGGAAACTGTGTGCGTGTGTATGCCTGTGACTAGAATGTGGGTGTGGTGTTCTATGTAAGAGGTGACTCAGAGTGTAAGGTATCAATGTTCATCCTTACACGTTGCACTGTGTCTGTCTGCTTTATCTTTTTTTGTCAGTAAGACATTGTTTTTTTCTTCCAGAGTCCCTGCTCATTACTATCTTGGTTTCTTAAAGACCAGGTTTCATTAACGTGAAGACCAGGCTGGTGTGTGTGTGTGTGTGTGTGTGTGTGTGTGTTCTTGGAATATTGATAACATCATAGAAAATGGCCTGAACATACAGCTATATTACTTATTCTACCTCTTAGCTCAGTCATGGTTCTATTTGTCTTGGCATCTAAGTACTCATTAAGTCATTAACCCTAGGGTTAGGTTTAGGCTTAGTCTAAGGGTTAGGGTTATGAAGGTTGGGTTACCTTGCTGGTTATAATGTTTTGTGTTGTACGCTGACAGTATACACAAGTATGAATATCCTAATGACATTTACTGGGCAAAACAGTGAGATGTCGATTTGGGACATGCACTTCCTGCCAACTACTTGAGATATGAAGTCCTCGAATATATTTTTTATACCAAGTCCTATGTTTGGGATTCAGAAAGTCCTGACGATGGATAGTGTTCCTGGCAATCTTGGCCATATTGTTATGGGTGGTTGTTAGGATTCCTTAGGATGGATAGTCCTCCTCATGTCTTCCTGGAAGAAACCTTTGCTGTCCTAGGTCAGGGATGACTACTGCAGACAGGAAGGTAAGACATCAAACGAGATTTGATGGTATTGATGGTCGTATTTCTGTCACCAGTCAAATGCCAATTATAAGGCCCAATCCAATTACTGCCCTTACCCCAAAATCTCAACCCTACCCCTAGGAAATGGGATGACAACCCTTCAAGACCCTACGTCATTAGTAGTCATTGACAGGGTTTTGATCCTTATTTATTTATTTTTGGATATTTTAATACAATATCTTTCTCTGGAATTGTACTGTATAGTTTGAATGTCTTAGGAATGCAACTTTACCCACATGGGAAAAACATGGTTTGATTAGATAAGAATATTATGTTAGAAACTGCAATCTTTCACTTTATTTTGGATCAAACATTATACAAGGGGTCCCAACAACACAACACAACACAAAGAGACACCAGGGGGCCAATACCAGGAGGAACCAGGAGGCAAACACAAGCAGGAACCAGGGCGCCAACACAACTCAAAGGGCCTAGGACACAGCAGTGTCCTACTTACAAAAAAAATAAAAGACTTTACGACAAAGCATGCTGAGAAAACGATTCCTTCATCAGAAGTACAAATATGAAACAAAAGAGTTTAGCACATGTGCAGTTCTTTGAACGGTCTCCTACTTAATCATGACATTCATCAAATCAGCACGTAACAGCGTTGTGGGCCAAACCTTGTATTGATATTACTATTGGCCACAGGACTGTGATTCGAATGTTCCTTGATGCTCCAAATAAAACTCTACCAGTCCTTCACCTTCCAGGTAACATCCTGTATGCCAGACTAAAACACACATACACATTTGCAATTGAAGAAGAAAGTTAAACATTCCATGAAAACAGTAATCTAATATTGAAAGCTGTTGCCTTCTGTGTTGAAAGCTGTCTCTCTATTCTCCAGAGAATGAAACACAGCATTTATTATACTGGATGTGAATGTCAAACCATACATCGGCAACGCTGGAGTGAGAAATCGATGCATCTGTCCCATTTTCAGATATGTGGGCCCGTCTTTTCCCATATGACATTGGGTCCTGACGCTCTCTCTTAATGGATAAGTGGTAATTTGATTAGGAAAACAAATGTGGGTTGAAATGCTATCACACTCTGCGAATGACTGATCTCACCAAAGACTATTGAATTTCACAAATGATGGATTTAGCTAAATGGCTTTGGGATCTATGAGAGATTGATCTACTTTGGGATGGGGGTATGAAAACAATTGAACTGAAACAACAAAAAGCACACAACTGTGCATGCATGTTATAAACAAACACAAATGCACCCACCTCCCCGTGCATAAACAATGCAACCATACAAAACCACACAGGTGTATCGAAGAACTTAACACACAAATGAGTGCATGCACACACGCATAAACACACAAGAAGGCATGCACAAGCTGGCGAACCACACATGCTGTTCGCAGTGACACCTCCACAACACAGCAGTGATCTAAACAGCTACTGCTGCTGGGAATATTTATTGCTCTAGGTAAAAGATGCTGACACTATATTTCTTGTGTGGGGCCAGCAGGTGTTTCTGTATGCGGTTGCATGTGGGTAGGGGTGTGCATGTGGGTAGGGGTGTGCACGCATTACTGCTCACATGGATAGCTGTATGTTTTGCAATACAAGGAATTATGTGTGATAGCGGGATACTTTGGTGTTTGTGTGTGTGTATATACGTTTGTTTCACATATAGATCATCGCAACAGAGTTTACTTTCCCATCTTCAACTGAACTTCTTACAAAACAAGTGGACACACATTTTTTTTTTCATTTTATATCTTAACCTTAACCATGCTGACAATGACATGGCTATATTAAAATTAGCATGATATTGAGGCTTTTGTCACTACTGCTTAACTTTAAGATGTATATAATATATGATACACTTGGTGGCACTGTTCTCCCAGTCTTAACATAGAGCACTAGCTTGGAGACAAAAAAAAAGTATTGGGAGAGAACATGCAACCCATATTATATCTATACATATACATAGCCACACCAAACACACACAATCAAACACAGAGCAGAACTGTTCATTGGATGCATGGGTGACGAGTGCTAATTTGCAGAGAAGACCAGGAACAGGTTAAACTATGGCAGAAATTGCAGATGTTGCACAGCCTACACACACACACACACACACACACACACACACACACACACACACACACATCCATATTGCCAATGTCAAACCATTTTACATTACATTTCCCTTTTGACCAGTGCACAGATGGCAAAGTGACCAGGTCCATCTAGAGCCTACCTGCAGGATTAAGGTATAGATTTGGGGTGAATAAGAGCTATCGTTTCTAAACACCACTTTCAAATCAATACTTAAACCAATGACAAGGACCCGTTTGGATGGATATCAACCCCATGGACCCCGTCTGGCCTTCAGTAATCCAATGTTCCATAGCAACAGACCGGCACTTTGGCCCCTGAAACAGCGCACTCTCACAGTACACTGCCACGGTGTGGGTGTGTGTACACACACACACACACACACACACACCCTGGCCTCTGGTCCAGCCCCCAGCTCTGTGGGTAACAACAGCGGGAGGAGGGCATACATCTTCTAACATCATCTCACACCGAAACACAGAAGAAGAAGAGATGAAAGCACAGCAAGTGAAAGAGAAAGCGAGGGGGGAGTGGGACCGGGTGGTCAGATCACTCAGAGGAGAGAGAACACAAGAGAGAGAGTAGGACGGGAGTGTGTGTGTGTGTGTGTGTGTATGTGTGTGTGAAGAGGGAAAAAAGGAAAATAAATGGTTGGGGAACAATGAATGCCGTCAGGCATCAGCAGGATAAAAACAGAGTGATGGAAAGAGAGCCAAAGGTACAGAGGGAATGAATACCAGGATACAGGGGCAGGGTTTAGGGTGTGTGTGAGTGTGTGTGTGTGTGTGCGTGTCAGGGTAGTTGGACAGCTGAACTCTAGGGATTCTGTAATGGAAGATGGACAGCCAGTGACACATGTCTGTGTGTGTGTGTGTGTGTGTGTGTGTGTGTGTGTGTACCCGTGTCTGCGTGAGTGTGTGTGTAAGAGAGGGGCTCAGAGCAGGGCTGTGTGAGAGAGGAAGCATAAAAGAAATAAAGAGTGTGAGTGAAAGAGGGGGAAATGAAAGTGTGTGGGAGTGAGGAGGAAGTATTGTGTACGAGGAAGGAGAGACAGACTTCTAGGAACAGGCCGCTGTGGGTTTGCATTGATGTGTGTGTGTGTGTGTGTGTGTGTGTGTGTGTGTGTGTGTGTGTGTGTGTGTGTGTGTGTGTGTGTGTGTGTGTGTGTGTGTCCAGGAAGAGGCTGGCCACTTTTATTATAGGAATCTACCCTTCCTTTCTTTCTTCTTGCTCACCTCACTCCCCCCCCCTCCCCTTTCCATTACTACTTTCTTCTTTTCTTTTTCCCTTTGATGCAACCTTCCGGTGTGGATCACCTGTCGGTGTAATTCCCTCCCCCAGGACCAACACTAAGGCGCTGTCCACACAGAAACGATTTTTGTATAAACCGAGCAGGCAGTTTCTGTGCAGCAGCGGCATAAGAGAAGAGGGAGGGATGGCCCATATTCTATTAGATTGATGTAAACGCCGATGCAATCATTAGTTTGTCTTAGTTTGATGTCGGCCCTTGTTCCGCACCCATGAGTCCATCTTGTCGTTAAGGTGTTCTGTTATTCTCCCTTTGGCTGCAGATAAATACAGATTAGTGACCTCTGAGGGGAAACAGGCAACATTCCCATTACCGTGGTTTTGGTCCATGAAGGGACATTGATAACAGTACGCCCATATCAATATGTTGCATTGTTTTTAAAATTGGGACATAGTGTGCCAAGATTCATGAGCCGGTCCCTCTGAAACCCAACATCAAGGTGGTCTCATTATGTGTGCTAATGTTGACAAAGCAATTACTCAAGTTAATTTAGTAACTATAATAGTTCAAAACTGGCAGGGCTGTTTTTGGATAAGGCACACCTGCACACACGCTCTAAATTTATACTGAAAAATGTTCACTGCCGTGAAATACTAAGATCCTCCCTTCCAAAGAGACCCCGTCACACGCCACAGAGAGGTGAGCCATGAGACCGCAGCCTCACACGTCTGCAGCCCACAGAGAGGTGAGCCATGAGACCGCAGCCTCACACGTCTGCAGCCCACAGAGAGGTGAGCCATGAGACCGCAGCCTCACACGTCTGCAGCCCACAGAGAGGTGAGCCATGAGCCCTACAGAAGCTACAGCCACGCTTGGTGGGAAAAGCGCCGAGCTCAGTAATAATTCACCAGTACATATACAGTATGTTTGTCTACGTGCTACTCAGCCACTGAAGTCACTGAGCTTGTCATGAGGTGCTGAGGTGCTCTGTCTTCATTCTCATGCATTGCCGCTCTGTCCCCCTCGCGCAGTGGCAGCTCCTGAAAAAAATCTCAGGGGGGCCAATTTTTCTGATAATGATTAAGGTGACCTATTCAATAGGTGTGTAGCAGTATAGATGTGCTACCACTAGTGGCCGTCAGGGGGAGAGTATAAAAGCAGCCACCCTCCACCTGTCTCTGTCTCTTTGTGCCTCCGTCACTTCCGGGCCAAAGGTGGTCAGGCCAAAGGTGGTTTGGTCCGCTGCTCCGGGTTTCCCCGTGCGCATTGTGGCATAATACTAAATTGGTGAGTACTCTATCGTCGGCAACATGTTGGATGCTATCTGGTGGCTAATTCTCAGTGTGGTCTCAGGCAAACGCCGAGGACGGCTGGAGTTCTCTCTCCCTCCCTCCTGCTAGGTGAACGGGTGTGTGTGTCCGAGTGGGGTCAAAAACAGGTACGTGTTAGCGTATCGAATAAACAGCATTCCTAGCAACATAGCAGAGCTAACATAACTTTCTCAAACAGGACCGATTGCAATCCGCTCCTTGGGGTCTCTGCTGCTTTGTCCGCTGGCATTCTCCATGCTGCTCTCATCTGCTGTTGCTGCCGTCACGTATTACATTTATCCTACGTGTGTTACTCCGGCTGGTACTTCGGCCCACTGCCGCCTGTCGCTGCGGCGCATCCCTCCGAGGAACCCTATCGGGGACGTTTATCCGGAGTGTATTTTAAACCGGGGCTTGTCCCCCCGTGTGTGTGAATGAGCGTTAAAGTGTGTACTTTTGATTATTTACCTAGCCCTGAGTTTGTATCGTGTTTGTTTTCTTTTGAGCTTTTGTTTTCATATTCCTTTGTTTATTTCATGTAAATTAATAGGGGGCAAGGTTGTTTTTGTCAATTGCCCATTGATTCATTTGTTTCTCCTTTTTAGTGGCTGGAGACCGGTGGTGGTGTGCTGGTGTCATGGTGGTGGTGCCCCCCCTTTGTTTCGTTTGCTGTGGTTGGGTGATCTTGGTTTTCTTTATTTAGGTGGAACCTCCTCCTGCACTAAGTCATCATTTACTTGCTTGGCTCCAAGCCATTATTTGGTTTCGAGTGAATGTTCCAAAAGACTGTTTTAAAAAGAGAATTGATTCAATAAATTGTACCCTTTTATAACTTCCTAAACCACGTCTCATGCCTGTCAATGTGAGTGACCTTACCTGTGTGCCTTGCACGTTAAATCAATTCCCTGGGTGAAATTCCCAGGGTGGCGTTGTCGGTTTCTTTTCTATTTTTTAGTTAGATATTTTGGTTAAATTTCCTTTAGCTTATCACCTCGCCACAAACTTGGCGTTGTCGGCAGGATCACTCTTTTCTTTTGAACGGCTGAGACGTGTGTTCCTTTGTATACATATCTATTTGTTTTTTTTTGTGTGTTGCTCACGCTATTTGTGATCTAATTTTGTTTTGTGCATGCAGATTGGAGCGCTCGGAGACAAAGCAGCAGTGGCCCCTCCTGAATCTTTGAGGTGTTTACTATAGGTTTGACTTTGGTGCTTTTACATCATCGTAGTGAATCTGTAGTGATCATGGAGGAGGAAACTCAGGAACTTAGAGAGCTGATTGCACAGTTAAAAGCAGATAATGAGCGGTTACGACAGGGACAGGCTGGCCCAAGCGTTCTACCGTCTACCTCTTCAGCAGTACCTGCTGCCCCTCCTACTGCTGTAGCAGAGAGACTAATTTTTGTGCCTAGAGATAGGAGGTGTACTATCTTTAGGGGAAGGACGGGCGTAGGATTGAGTGAATGGGTGGAGGAGGTGCAGGCGAGCATGAGGGCTCGGCATCTGTCCCAGTCTGACCAGGCGTTTTTCCTGTTTGACCACCTAGAGGGAGAGGCCAAGGAGGAGATAAAGTATCGCTCTGCCGCCGAGAGAGAGGACCCCGTTAGAATACTTGCCATTTTAGACGAGCTGTATGGGTGCTCGGAGTCGTATGTTGCAGTGCAGCAAGCTTTCTTTTCCAGAGGTCAACAAGAAGGAGAAACACTTCAGGAGTTCTCCCTCGCTTTGTTGAGCCTCATGGAGAAAGTGAAGCGGAGCGCCCCCGCTGACATGCCACCCGCCGGGGCCCTGCTGAGAGACCAGTTTGTCGAGCACATCTTGAATAGTTCCTTGCGACGGGAGTTGAAGCAGTTGGTGCGTCGCCAACCTGGTTGCACCTTGCTTGAGGTGAGGGCCGAGGCTATTCGATGGGAGCGTGAGGGTTTGCCTGGTGGTGTGAGAGGCCGCAGCCAATCGGTCCCCTCAGTGTATGGTGTCCAGTATGGTGTTCGTGGCGCCCCCCAGGCTATTGTCCCATCTACCTCGGTGTCTGAGATGAGTGAGATGAGGGAGATGTTGAAGCGTCAACAAGAACAGCTTGATCAGCTTGTGGGAAGCATCGCTCAGCTGCAAAACGCCAACCAGTACCGCCGTCCACCACGGCCTGGGCCTTTAATATGCAGGCGTTGTAACCAGCCGGGACACTTTGCAAATGAGTGTGATGGCGAGCGCGTTGCCTCTCGTTCACAATTTCCCTCACGACCCCCCTGGAATGCTGGCCGACAATCTCGCTCTCATTCCACGTCGGAAAACTAGTGCCCACCGAACTGCAGAGCCACAGTTTGGGTGGGGCCGCCACTGGCTCTCAAGCTGTTTCACGCAACGTGGATGCGTCGGGATTGATTTCGTCTTGCCCCCATTTGGATGTCGAAATGGGTGGCGTGAAGGTCCCTTGTCTGGTGGACACCGGTTCCATGGTGTCTACCATTTCTGAGAGCTTCTTTCGCCAACATCTTGAGCCTTGGGGCCAGGAGCGGCTCCGCTCTTGTCATTGGTTGGAGCTCAGAGCTGCCAACGGTCTGACTATTCCTTACCTTGGGTATTTGGAACTTAACGTGCAACTTTGTGGCAAACTGATGCCGCAATGCGGTGTTTTGGTGGTGAGGGATCCACCTGGCGGTGTGCCTTCTCAAGTGCCTGGTGTCCTGGGGATGAACGTAATTCGTAAGTGCTACCAGGACCTTTTTGGCCAACATGGTGTAGCGTTGTTCTCCCAGGTGTGTATCTCCGAAGCCCCCAAGCCAGTTGTGCAGGCACTACAACAGTGTCATCATGCTAGTGGTCTAGCCTCTTCAGACACTCCAGGGACGGTGAAGGTCAGGGGTAAGAAGAGCTGGAAGATTCCTGGTGGTGTGATGAGTATCGTGGCCGCCACATGTTCGGAGCAGTACTCAGGTTCTACGGTACTTTTTGAGCCTTTGAACACTGGTTTGCCTGCGGGGTTGCTGACTTCCCCTTCTTTAGTTCGTGTTATAAGGGGGACAGCCTATATACCGGTTATTAATGTTGGCTGCAACGACGTTATGTTGTACCCTCGCACTGTTGTTGGCACACTGAATTTGGTGAACGTGGTTAGCCTTCCTGCGGGAGTCACCGAGGTGCCATCAGAGGTGGCCACGGTGTCTTCCCACACAGCGTCTCCCAGTGTGCAGCAGCAGGTGGACGATGTGGATTAGTCGCCATTGTCTGTGGAGGAACAGGGTCAGGTGAGGTCACTACTTGAACATTACGTTTCGGTATTTTCCACCAGTGACACCGATCTGGGTTGTACTAATCTCATCTCCCACGATATTCCTTTGACTGATGATACTTCAGTGGCACAGCGCTATAGGCGCATTCCACCCTCAGAGTATGAGGTTGTGAAGGAGCACATCAACCAGCTGCTCTCATCTCAAGTAATTCGTGAGAGTAGCAGCCCCTATGCGTCCCCGATTGTGTTGGTACGGAAAAAGGGTGGCGCCCTACGCATGTGCGTCGATTACCGGCAGCTCAATCAAAAGACCCGCAGAGACGCCTTCCCTCTACCACGCATAGAAGAGTCTTTAGACGCATTGTCCGGTGCTCGCTGGTTCTCAACCCTGGACTTGACCAGTGGCTATAACCAGGTGCCCGTCACTGAGACCGACCGGCCAAAGACCGCGTTTTGTACGCCTTTCGGGTTGTTTGAGTGGAACAGAATGCCCTTTGGGCTCTGTAATGCGCCCAGTACTTTCCAAAGGTTGATGCAACGCATCTTTGGTGACCAGCAGTGTCAATCTTTATTGTTATATCTGGATGATATTGTTGTGTTCTCCTCCACTGTTGAACAGCATCTGGAGCGACTCAAGGTGGTGCTGGAGCGGCTTCAATGTGAGGGCCTCAAAGCAAAGCTCAGTAAGTGCTCATTCTTTCGTAAAGAAGTGCACTACTTGGGCCATGTGATATCGGCCGATGGTGTCTCCACAGACCCGGGCAAGATTAAAGTGGTTGCTAATTGGCCGATTCCCACTACTGCCTCGGAGCTTCGTTCCTTTCTTGGTTTCGCCAGTTATTATCGGCGGTTTGTGGAGGGATTCGCCAAGCTGGCAGCTCCTCTGCATAGGGCTGTGGCTGAGTGTGGTGGCACCAAGAAGTCGGATCAGCGGTTTTCCAGGTGTTGGACTGAAGAGTGTAACAAGAACTTTGACACACTGAAAGCGAAGCTCACCACTGCGCCGGTGTTGGCTTATGCAGACTTCACTCTTCCATTCATTCTGGAGGTCGATGCAAGCTATGGTGGCTTGGGCGCAGTCCTCTCTCAGACTCAGGCGGGCAAGGTGAGGCCGATAGCCTATGCTAGCAGGGGCCTGCGACCTACAGAGAGGAACATGGCGAATTACAGCTCTATGAAACTTGAGTTCTTGGCCCTCAAGTGGGCCATGACAGAGAAGTTCCGAGAGTATTTGTTGGGAAATAAGTGTGTCGTGTACACTGATAACAACCCCCTCAGTCATTTGTCTTCTGCTAAGCTGGCTGCTACTGAGCAGAGGTGGGCAGCCCAGCTAGCCTCTTTCGATTTTGAGATAAAGTACAGATCAGGGAAGAGCAACACCAATGCAGATGCTCTCTCTCGTCAGCACCCATCTGGTCCCCAGGACGTTGCGGTGATGCTTCCAGGTACAGCCATGCCAAAGTCTTTGCAGCAAGCGTTAGGTTTGGGAAATGTAGAGGCCACCCAAGCTACCATCACAGCCATGCCACAGCTTACTCCGCCTGAACTTCGTCTCGCTCAGCAGACTGACCCTGTCATACAGGAACTGTTGGTGTTTTGGAGGAGGAAGCAGCGTCCTAGTCGTGAGGAGCGGGCACACCTCTCCCAAGCTACGCTAGTGTTACTGCGGCAGTGGGATCGCCTGCTTGAGAGAGACGATGTCCTTTACCGAAAAGTGTTCAGACCTGATGGCGCTGAAGCCATGTACCAGCTCTTGTTGCCCAATGTATTGAGAGACGAGGTCCTAACCCAAGTACACCAGGAGCATGGTCACCAGGGGGTGGAGCGAACACTGGCGCTCCTCCGGTCTCGATGCTACTGGCCTGCTATGTCCTCTGATGTAGCCCGTTGGTGTCAGCAATGTGAGAGGTGTCAGGTGGCAAAGGATGTTCACCCAAGGGCACGCGGCGTCATGGGACATCTCTTGGCTTCCCGCCCCAATGAAATCCTTGCCATCGACTACACTACTTTAGAGCCGGCCCAGAATGGTGTGGAGAACGTCTTGGTGCTTACTGATGTTTTCAGTAAGTACACCATGGCTGTCCCTACTCGGGACCAGCGCGCAGCCACCGTAGCGAGGGTTGTGGTGTCGGAGTGGTTTTATAAGTTTGGTGTCCCCGCTCGGTTGCATTCTGACCAGGGCCGTAACTTCGAAAGCTCTCTCATTCAACAGTTGTGTAACTTGTATGGTATTGTAAAATCACGTACCACCCCGTACCATCCCGAAGGAAATGGTCAATGCGAGCGGTTCAACCGGACACTCCACAACCTGCTGCGTACTCTGCCAGTGTCTCGTAAAAGGGATTGGCATACGTGTCTTCCTCACGTCCTTTATTGTTACAATACAACTCCCCACCAATCAACAGGAGAGTCCCCCTTCGTCTTGATGTTCGGGCAGGAACCAAGGCTACCACTCGATTTCTTGTTGGGCAGGGTCGAGAGCCCGGTCGGGGGGTCCATCCACGAGTGGGTGCAAGAGCACCAAGCCCGCTTGCAGGTGGCCTTTGAAGGTGCAAGGGAGCGCTTGAAACATGCCGCCGATCGGCGAAAGCGAGCCCATGATCAGCATGTAAGAGATTTGCCACTGCAGGAGGGGCAGTTGGTGTACTTGCGAGACTTCAGTGCCAGGGGGCCCCAGAAGACCCGAGATCGGTGGAGCTCGGCGAAGTATCGAGTGTTGAGGATGCCTAGAGAGGGTGGCTCAGTGTACACTATTGCGCCAGTGGACGATGAGACAAAGGGCAGACAGGTCCACCGCACTATGCTGAAGGCAGTCGTAGGGGTGGATTCATCTCGTCCTGCCTCTTCCCACGACTCATCACCCAGGGACGAACCATCCCCAGAAGAGGAGCCTTCATTTGAGTACGATCTGTTAGTCCTTGACCAACGACCTTCTATGGCCAATTCGGCCATGCCATCCGCCGGACCAACTCCGTCCCAAGTGCCTTCATCCATTCCAGATCCGGGGGCATCCTTATGTCCTCCTTGGGTCGCTTGCCCTGATTCCAGCCACATGGGCCCACGTCGGACCCCACGTCAAACGGCTGGTCAGCACTCTAATGTGCATCGTCTTCCACGGCCCGCGGGAGAGGTGCAAGCGGCCGACCTTTCTGCTTCCGTGTCCAACTCAGTGTCTGCTTTGTTTAGACCTTAGAGTTAGCTGGTCGTGTTTAACTTACTTTGTTGATCGTCGGGACGCCGATCCAAGAAGGTGGGGTAGAATGTAGCAGTATAGATGTGCTACCACTAGTGGCCGTCAGGGGGAGAGTATAAAAGCAGCCACCCTCCACCTGTCTCTGTCTCTTTGTGCCTCCGTCACTTCCGGGCCAAAGGTGGTCAGGCCAAAGGTGGTTTGGTCCGCTGCTCCGGGTTTCCCCGTGCGCATTGTGGCATAATACTAAATTGGTGAGTACTCTATCGTCGGCAACATGTTGGATGCTATCTGGTGGCTAATTCTCAGTGTGGTCTCAGGCAAACGCCGAGGACGGCTGGAGTTCTCTCTCCCTCCCTCCTGCTAGGTGAACGGGTGTGTGTGTCCGAGTGGGGTCAAAAACAGGTACGTGTTAGCGTATCGAATAAACAGCATTCCTAGCAACATAGCAGAGCTAACATAACTTTCTCAAACAGGACCGATTGCAATCCGCTCCTTGGGGTCTCTGCTGCTTTGTCCGCTGGCATTCTCCATGCTGCTCTCATCTGCTGTTGCTGCCGTCACGTATTACATTTATCCTACGTGTGTTACTCCGGCTGGTACTTCGGCCCACTGCCGCCTGTCGCTGCGGCGCATCCCTCCGAGGAACCCTATCGGGGACGTTTATCCGGAGTGTATTTTAAACCGGGGCTTGTCCCCCCGTGTGTGTGAATGAGCGTTAAAGTGTGTACTTTTGATTATTTACCTAGCCCTGAGTTTGTATCGTGTTTGTTTTCTTTTGAGCTTTTGTTTTCATATTCCTTTGTTTATTTCATGTAAATTAATAGGGGGCAAGGTTGTTTTTGTCAATTGCCCATTGATTCATTTGTTTCTCCTTTTTAGTGGCTGGAGACCGGTGGTGGTGTGCTGGTGTCATGGTGGTGGTGCCCCCCCTTTGTTTCGTTTGCTGTGGTTGGGTGATCTTGGTTTTCTTTATTTAGGTGGAACCTCCTCCTGCACTAAGTCATCATTTACTTGCTTGGCTCCAAGCCATTATTTGGTTTCGAGTGAATGTTCCAAAAGACTGTTTTAAAAAGAGAATTGATTCAATAAATTGTACCCTTTTATAACTTCCTAAACCACGTCTCATGCCTGTCAATGTGAGTGACCTTACCTGTGTGCCTTGCACGTTAAATCAATTCCCTGGGTGAAATTCCCAGGGTGGCGTTGTCGGTTTCTTTTCTATTTTTTAGTTAGATATTTTGGTTAAATTTCCTTTAGCTTATCACCTCGCCACAGGTGCATTAAGCAAGACCGTATAAATTTCTTGTTAGATGGTTAACTCATACAGAGATCCTTCTTGTGTCCACTAAATGGCAACCCCATAAAAAAAGGTGTAGTTCCACAATTATTTACATGAATCTAATGTTGTATGTTGTAAAAAAAAACATACATATTAAGTCAAGTATTTATTAACTGACCTTGAAAGTTTTGGCATACAAAAGCAAATTAAGTTATCACAGTGGTATATAGAGATTTAATTTTACATACCTCAACATTGCACAAACAATGTCTTTTCATACACAAATTAAATACAAAATCAGTTGAAAATACAGCATCTTGGCATTTGTTCAGATTGTAGGATCAAGAGCTTTCACAACCTTTGCAACATTTCAAAGGTAGTGTAGTGAAATTATCTTGCTTATGCATTGACTTATGCTTCTTTATTTTTAGACATACATGTAAGTCCTGATATTCTCCTGATGGGCAGGCCCGTATTAACACAATGTGGTACCTGGGCACTATACCTCAACGGCAATTTCAAATTCAACAATTTCAAGTGAATAATATAACAATTTACGAAAAATATTTTTAAAGCTTGTTTCATGTTGTGCCCCCCCACTGGTTGTCAATGGTTGGTGCCCCTGGGCACGGGCCCACATGCCCTTATGGATAATCCGGCCTTGCTGATAGGCCGTATGTGTGAACAACATATCCTGACATTTGTAGGCCTACCCTGAAATTCTCCTGAAAAAATACTACCCTTGAGGTAGTATTTTCTCAGAGGAAATGTAAATGACCTTATGTGTGAATGAGGAGTAAAAAGTTGGTATTTCTCACACCACGTGAGTGTGATGACGCTTCGGTCTGCATTTGCATGTCATTGAGTGGCACCCCCTCTCCTGGAACCGTCACCTTATCGTGGTGGAGAGGTTTGCGTGTCCCTGTGAACCTGAGGGCTGTGTTGTCTGGAGCCATGTGCTCCTGGTAGGGTCTCCCATGGCAGAGTGGTCTCAGGTGAGGGGCCAGACTAAGAATGGTTCACAAAGACCCCATGCAAGAACAAGAAAGAGGACGAGAGACCCTGCCCGGAGGAAGCCCGGGGCCCCCGTCTGGAGCCAGGCCCAGACGGAGGGCTCACCGGCGAGCGCCTGGTGGCCGGGTTTGCCACGGAGCCCGGCCGGGCACAGCCCGAACAAGCTACGTGGCACCCCCCTCCTCTTCGCCCTGTGGGCCCACCACCTGCAGGGGAGTCGGGTGCGCTGCCACATGGGTGGCAGTGAAAGTCAGGGGTCCAGACGGACCAGACCCGAGCAGCAGAAGCTGGCTCTGGGGACGTGGAACGTCACCTCACTGTGGGGAAAGGAACCGGAGCTTGTGAGGGAGGTGGAGCGCTACCAGTTAGATCTGGTGGGGCTTACCTCTACGCACAGTCTCAGCTCTGGTACCGTACTCCTGGATAGGGGTTGGACTCTATTCTTCTCTGGAGTTGCCCAGGGCGTGAGGCGCCGGGGCAACGGTGTGGGGATGTGGGGGGATACTCATAAATCCCCAGCTGAGCGCCGCGGTGTTGATAACGAACACCATGTTTGAACATAAGGGTGCTCATAAGTGTACCTGGTACCAGAGTACCCTTGGCCGAAGATCGATGATCGATTTTGTGATCGTGTCAGCTGATCTGAGGCCTTATGTTTTGGACACCCGGGTGAAGGGGTGTGAGGGGCAGAACTGTCAACCGACCACCATCTGGTGGTGAGTTGGATCAGGGAATGGGGGAAGATTCTGGACAGACCTGGTAAGCCCAAACGGGTAGTGCGGGTGAATTGGGAACGTCTGGAGGAGGCCCCGTCCTAGAGATCTTCAACTCACACCTCCGGCTGAGCTTTTCTAGCATTCCTGTGGAGGTTGGGGGCATTGAGCTGGAGTGGGCGGTGTTCAAAGCCTCCATTGCTGAAGCTGCGGCGGTGAGACACCGTGGTGGACACCGGTGGTCAGGGAAGCCGTCCGACTGAAGAAGGAGGCCTTCCGGGGTATGTTATCCCGGAGGACTCCTGACGCAGTTGCAGGGTACCGGTGGGCTCGAAGGGCTGCAGCCGCTGCCGTGTCGGGGCTAAGCAGCGGGTGTGGGAGAAGTTCGGAGAGGACATGGAGAAGGACTTTCGGTCGGCACCAAAGTGTTTTTGGAAGACCATCCGACACCTCAGAAGGGGGAAACGGGGAAACATCCAAGCTGTGTACAGTAAGGGTGGGACTCTGTTGACCTCGACTGAGGAGGTAGTCAAACGTTGGAAGGAACACTTTGAGGAACTCCTGAATCCGACTAACACGCCCTCTATGATGGAGGCAGAGCTCGAGGTTGATGGTGGTTCGTCGTCAATTTCCCTGGTGGAAGTCACTGAGGTAGTTAAACATCTCCGCAGTGGCAAAGCCCCAGGGATTGATGAGATCCAGCCAGAAATGCTAAAAGCTCTGGGTGTTGAGGGGCTGTCATGGTTGACACGCCTATTCAACATTGCGTGGGAGTCTGGTACAGTGCCAAAGGAGTGGCAAACCGGGGTGGTGGTTCCCCTGTTCAAAAAGGGGGACCAGAGAGTGTGTGCCAATTACCGGGGTATCACACTTCTCAGCCTCCCTGGGAAAGTCTACTCTAAGGTGCTGGAAAGGAGGGTTCGGCCGATTGTCGAACCTCAGATTGAAGAGGAACAATGCGGTTTCCGCCCTGGATGTGGAACTACGGATCAGCTCTTCACTCTCGCAAGGATCCTGGAGGGGGCCTGGGAGTATGCCCATCCGGTCTACATGTGTTTTGTGGATTTGGAGAAAGCATATGACCGGGTCCCCCGGGAGAAACTGTGGGAGGTGCTGCGGGAGTACGGGGTAAGGGGTTCACTCCTCAGGGCAATCCAATCTCTGTACACCCAAAGCGAGAGCTGTGTCCGCGTTCTCGGCAGCCAGTCAGTTCCGTTCCCGGTGGGTGTTGGCCTCCGCCAGGGCTGCGCTTTGTCACCAATCCTGTTTGTGATATTCATGGACAGGATATCGAGGCGTAGTCGTGGTGGAGAGGGGTTGCAGTTCGGTGAGCTGAGGATCTCAACACTGCTCTTCGCAGATGATGTGGTCCTGATGGCATCATCGGCCTGTGACCTTCAGCACTCACTGGATCGGCTGGCAGCCGAGTGTGAAGCGGCTGGGATGAGGATCAGCACCACTAAATCTGAGGCCATGACTCTTAGCAGGAAACCGGTGGATTGCCTTCTCCGGGTAGGAAATGAGTCCTTAGCCCAAGTGAAGGAGTTCAAGTACCTCAGGGTCTTGTTCGCGAGTGAGGGTACGATGGAGTGTGAGATTGGCCGGAGAATCTGAGCAGCGGGGGCGGTATTGTGTTCGCTTTACCGCACCGTTGTGACGAAAAGAGAGCTGAGCCGCAAGGCAAAGCTCTCGATCTACCGGTCGATCTTCGTTCATATCCTCACCTATGGTCATGAGGGATGGGTGATGACCGAAAGGACGAGATCACGGATACAAGCGGCCGAGATGAGTTTTCTCAGGAGGGTGGCTGGCTTCTCCCTTAGGGATAGGGTGAGAAGTTCAGTCATCCGGGAGGAACTCGGATTAGAGCCGCTGCTCCTCTGCTTAGAAAGGTTCAGTTGAGGTGGTTCGGGCATCTGGTAAGGATGCCCACTGGACGCCTCCCTTGGGAGGTGTTCCAGGCACGACCAGTGGGGAGGAGACCCCGGGACTAGGTGGAGGGATTATATCTCAACACTGGCCTGGGAACGCCTCGGTATCCCCCCGTCAGAGCTAGTCAATGTGGCCCGGGAAAGGGAAGTCTGGGGACCCTGCTTGAGCTGCTGCCCCCGCGACCCGACCCCGGATAAGCGGATGAGGATGAGGGGCACCCTAAATGATAATCAGCCTGTTAAAAAATATTTGCATGTTGACACTGCTTTTCATAGTCATTTGTGGTGAACGCTAAAAGATAGGTCTTGTCATCACCCTAAAAGTACACATCAAACAATAAATTACAATAAATTAGTTCACAGCTGCACGTGTAAATAGAAAATATATTTTAAATTATTATTATTTACAATAGTTAACAGAATATGACAGGGTCCCAGCCTTCCACTCCCTGTTTTCTCAGTTAAATTGTAATTAAGCAAAAAAAAATGCTCTTTCTCCGGTAACGCAGTCGTTCGCAACGCCTTTCTTCTTCATCGTTACTTTGTCTCCAACTGCTAATGCTCCAATCTTTCATTGATGTTTCGGATGTTGTGGATGCAACGGAATATATGATGTATCATTTAAGATGATGTATTCGCATATGAGTATGCAAATACATCATCGGGCATATGAGTTCTGCCCGTTCTGCCTCCATGCTGACTGTGGTCAAACCAAAACAAACTAGAATCTCCTGATATAAAAATGCTGAAAAAATGCGGAGGACATGCGGCTTATGAGAGACTCTTGGGGCACTTTTCCACGTTATTGAAATTGCCCCAGAGAGGCAGCCATTTGAAACACGATTTGAATCTGACGAATCTGATTGGACAATGACAGATGATATGACTAGAACATGATAACTACCTTTGCTGTGATTGAATTGGTAATGCATCGACCAAATCGCCCCTATACACCGCCCGCCCTTGCCCTCGTGTTTGTCTTATCCTGCAACGTTAGGCTTATTTAGATGGCCAGCTGTGAGTGTGTATGTGCACCTGAAATCGTGCATGTATGTTAACCAGTGCTGTATACTTACTTACACATAAATTGTGTTTGTGTTTGTGCAGTAGCGGTTCTACATTGAATTACGGCCTGGACAAGACCCACTCTGTGTGCCCCCTCCCCCCCCCGGGAGGGGACCCGACTACGGGCTAGCGAAGTTGTTGACGGGGGGGGGGGGGGGGGGGGGGTATTATCAATAATAGAAGATGCACGGGTGGCTGCCCGCTTCGCCCGTGCCTAAATCCGCCACTGTGTTTGTGTCTACTTCCCTGTGCGGTCCGAGGGTGAGCTGGAGGTCAGTTGGAGAGACGGGTCAAGCAAACAGAGCTTTGGCTTCATCATCCGTATGAGCTTAGTACCCTATAGCGCTATATCTTTAATAAAGGGCTGGTCCACAGATATTCACAAATGACTCCCACAATGCCCCCCCCCCCCAGGCTTCAAACTAAGATGGAGTCCAATATGCTGCGGAAAAGGAGAGATGGGCACGGAGCCTTCTCCTCTTACCCTGGGCAGTGTCTTCCTCAGCAGATAATCTCTTCATCACTGGGCAGTTCTGTGTAATTGAAACATGTTGAAAACATTTAAGCTGACCAATATACCCGTGGCCACGTTAACTTGTTTCCTAAGGGATTTCTAAGGTTAAGTCTAAGGTCTAAGGGTTTTTCCACATACCTGGTGGTACACGAGGGTACTGCAGGTGGTAGGGGGTATTTTCTTCTTGAGACATTTACAATAATATAAAATAATACAGTCAATTGATATATTTATTATAAAGATTACTCAGTAAATATAGTATTATGGCTTGTTATTATTTCAAACACAGCTTTGTGCATTTCATTATTTATATATTTTTCTGTTAATTTGTTTTCTAAATAAACTAATTTGGGAGCATGGGCAGCTTTGCTGACATCTTCTTTTCCCACAGGCCATGGCATTCCTGCAGTCATAACTGTGTATAAAGGGCACTTCCTTTGTCTATGGTATGGGCTGCCATTCACGTTCAGTAATGGTGAGGGGTCCTAGGTGAGGGGAGGGGCCCTAGGGTCTGAGAATGTGAACACGGTGGTCAAGTTATAACACATACTGGCTTTAAAAAACATAGAGAAATTAAAAGATAGGAACTACTTGCCCCTTTTCCATAGACTGGGTAGCCCCGCCCATTCTGCCGATTTGAGTTCGCCCTGCAGAAGGGTCTGGAGAAGAGCAATACATTTCTTTCTAGTTTCGATACGTTTTTGCGGGAGCCAATCACCAAGCCAGCTGTTCCCTCTGGCTATTGGCTGGTTTAACACAATGATGACAGGGAAGCAAAGGCAAGCAGCCAATTGCGTACAGAGTCAATTTACCATTGCCCGTTGATCACGCCTCTGGTGCTGAAGAAAATGACAGCAGCCTCCCCAGACCAACGTGCAATCTATGATTGAGCTTGGTCTGGCAATAGCCAGGCTACCTTTTCCATATTTTAGGTCCAAATCTCATCGAATACTGTTCGGATTACCCAGTTTATTCAATCAATTCATAGTAACGCACCGCATTTAACGTTCAGTAACGATAACGGCGTTGTAACGACGGAAACAGTAATTAGTTTGATTACCCTGTTACTGAAAAAATAACAGCGTTACCTAACACCGTTCTTTTAAACAGCATTATTCCAAACACTGTTCATAATATCATCCGAGGCGCACATAGCTTTTGGCCTTGATATTAGATATTATATTATATAGATAAAGAGCTCCAGGAGTCCGCAAACGACAACAATCACTTCTCCTCCATGTTGTGGTTCACTCTGACAGCTGATTTGTCAATGGGCAGCAGCTCATTTGCATGAAAGCTACAGACACCATAAGCAGCATATTCTGAAGGGACTGAAACAGAGGGGAATAGCGGTAGGTGAGTTTTTTTTTCCTAAAAGCTATTTCCAGCAAACAGCTGTAAGTTTTAAAGCTGTATGTTTTCTGGAACTCATATACTATGTTTACTTGTTGGGAAAACACCATCATATGTCTCCTTTAATAAAGGACTTATTAACCTTCATAAGCATTGTTCCCGCTTAAGATCCTGTACCTGAAAAATGCATAATAACCAGTTTAATAAAGGATTTATTAACCTTAATAAGCATAAACAATTCTTAGTAAAGGTTTAACAATGACATAATAGGTAAGTTTGTAAGACTCAATAAATGGGTTTGTAATGCGTTTATTAACAAATATAAGAAACTCATAAGACCATTATTAATGTTATTAAGCAATCAATAAATAGTTTGCAAGTTTCTTATAAGTGCATAAAAAGTCTTATAATCTCACAATAAACATGTTTATTATATTATTATTAACAATTATAGATAGTCTTATTAGCACCACTTAATGTTAAGCATATAATAAGGGTCTTATTACCTATTAACTAAGGCTTATTACAAGGACCTTAATATAAAGCGTTACCTTATATTCTACTAAAACTAAAGGAAAAACTAAACTAGGAACTGCTGTGATAGGAACGAAACACAGTGATGAGGATCATTAATGGTTATGATTCAAGTACAGTTCGTATTGTGTTACCGGTCCCAAGTGGCCAGGACGGTAGTAACAAATAGATGTTGAGCGGATTTCTGAAAAGCAGGTTGATATTAGTAAAAGGAACAAAGCAACAAAGCTTTATTATCGTCTTCCAAAATCTGTCTGTTTATTTCACAAATATCACATATAAATATGGACTCTTCCCTGGTTAAAATGTAAATTGTCCCTTTGTAGTTTCTCATTACAAAGAAAACATAACTAAAAAATTGCAATAAAAAGTGAGGCTCACATGTATTGTTCTTCTCCTCTCCTAATTCACATTCAAAATTCACATTAAAGTTGTGCCTGTATTCAGCTTCTTCGCTGGTTGTTGTAAACTACCTCACATAGTGCAATTATTACATGTTTTGGCTTTAACCCACAATAACAAGTCATTCAAAAGACTATTCCACCAAAGAAGACAATAAGACAATAAACCACCTAGGGCAGGGGTTTTCAAACTTTGAGTGTGTGTGGCCCACTTTTTATAATCAAGAATTTTCGCAGACCACCTTATAATACACATAATAAAATATGTCTACACACAGTCCTACCTGAATTACCTGCACCTCTTAATAGGCATATATTAGCACTAAAAGTAACATAGCATCAGTACAACAGGCTTGTTAAAATAACGTTTACTGTCTGCACACAACGGCTGGCACATATTTAATGTATTTATTTAGCACCCAAGGGCGTAATCAGGTTCATTTGAACACCAGGCTTATATCCATAGCAATGATAATGTAGTATTAAATATGTACAGTAATATGTACAAACAAACTGAACTGAACTGAACTGGATAAAGTCAAATATCAAGTCTTCTCAACGTCCTCAACGAACAGGCTGGGAGTTTGTCCAAGTAACATATGCAAAACATTTCAGAAACGGGAGATCAAGAAACTTACTGGAAATTAAAATAATAATAGCCCTTATTTCTTCCATTTATAATTTAAAACAAATCATTTCAGATGTACACTGCCTATATATAAAGGCTATGCATGTGATCACAAAGTTAAGTCATTATTTGATAGGCAGAAGAGTGGTAGCCTCATGGAACCTAAGCAGAAGCTTGAGGAGTACTTGGAGGGAGTGCACCAAGACAGGCAGAGGTTCAGAGAGATGGTGCTTCCCACTGATATCCCACCTATTACCTAAGTAGTCGATGATAGCCCACCAAGGTGGAAAGAGGTGCAAGAAGTAATAAAACATGCAAAGGCCCCGAGACCTAATGGAGTGCCCTACCGATTGTATAAGAGCGCGCCGGATGTTTTAAGATTCTTATGGAAACTAGTAGTATTCCCAAGGCATGGCGTAGGGCTGGGGGAATATTTATTCCCAAAGAGAGGGACTCAGTGGAGATTAATCAGTTTAGACCAATTAGTCTGCTGAATGTTGAAGGGAAGGTCTTCTTCAGTGTTGTGGTTCGGAGATTGACAAGTTATCTTATAAAGAATAGACTAATTGATACCACGGTGTAAAAAGCTGGAATCCCTGGTTTCTCCGGGTGCTTAGAGCATACCAGCATGATGAGTCTGTTATGGGAGGCCTGTGATTATTTCAGAATTCCAGGTAGTATTAAAATCCTAGCTAAAGGATACTTTCTGGATATTCAACTTTGTTTTACTACGGCAGAGTACACCACAGGGTGGCAACAGCTTGAGGTGGGAATCATGGTGGGATGTACAATCTCCCCACTCGCATTCACAATGGCAATGGAGGTCATTATCAGGGCCTCAAAGTGGGTAGTGGGTGGGGAGAAGTTGCAGAGAGGGCCATGCCTCCCCCCAATTAGGGCCTTCATGGACGACATGACAACCATGACGTCAACCGCTCCATGCACCAGACTTTCTTCTCGATCAACTCCGATCTGAACTCTTCACAGCTTCCGTCTGCGACGCGAGATCTGGTTGCTTGAACCTGAAACTCCTGCGTATGGTCTCGTAATATGTCTTACAGGTAGCTGGAAAACAATTAAATGAGTGGTATGAATAAAAAAAACGTCACAGTAAAATTAAACAAGGAAGGAAAAAACTGTAAAAGTTACTTACACACAATGTTGTCAGTATCAGCATTGTGTAAATCTGGACTTGCAGACAAAGCTCTGAGCAAATAGGAGGTCACGGCCTCATTATGAGGCAAGGTTAGTCTCTGAAAACAAAATGTACGGTTAGGGTCGGTATCTATTTACGTATCTATTTCCATATGTAGCGGACAGAACCTATGTCCGCTTAGTAGGGGTAAATCACTCTTCCCTGAATGGCTGGAAATCAGAGGATCTAGGTCCCTAACCCCCAGGCCTATTAATCTTGTGTCTACTCTGCCTGCTCAGTTGAAGTACAATAGTTTAGGCTTTAGGATTTAGACCTGTCATAGTGAAGACCTAAAGAACACCAGTAAGTAGCGGTGTGTGTGACTTACCCTGTATTCCCCCTAACTACTATACTTAAAGGACAGACGGTGAGAAGCCCCTACTTCAGAGAAGATGGAAAAACTCCACAATAAAAACAATAGTGTAAAAGTTGAAAAATAAATGTATATTTATTATGCTAAATACTAGTTTTCTTATGCTAAGTAAACTAGAAAAGTAAATGAAAAATATAAATAAACACACACACACACACACACACATATATATATGTAGAAATCACATGTAAAGCATATAGGAATAGCATCCCTATCCACCTGTAACCACTATATAACGTTCAAAACCTTACACCAACATCCACTTCACCAGAGTGGCTCAATAACACTTTCACAAGTTGGCTTAACAACACTATCACACAACAGTAACATTAGTATGTCAATTGTAACCTCAGAAACGTTTTGCACCATACACATAATAACACTCAATAACAATATGTCCACTCTTGGTTCAATGTTCCTTTTGGTTTGGATTATCCATGTTACGTATGTGCCGACCGTTCACCAATTAGACATGTCCATCACGAGCGCGTTGCTGTCCGTTGAGAATGATAGTCATGTGTGGCAGGGTAGCCTATTTACTCACCCACCGCACCGTGCATTAATGGCGGGAGAGAGAGAGGGAGAGAGAGAGGGAGAGAGCAGGTGAGATGAGCCACAGACACGTCCCGGTCTGTAGCAGTGAACTGGCTGGCTCTTCGTCCTCTGGCGTGACAAGCTTCCAACGTTGGCGACGGGCTAGTAATATAACTGAATAGTCAACACTTTGCACTACCTAGCGAGGACGGTCGCCTCGCACTACGCAAACTATACTTGTTCATGATACGACCCTGAGATGAATCTTCAGCGCTGATGGCGTGGAGTCTTCCGCTCTTCCACACACCACTCAAGCCGTAACTGTTCCGTAGCTCAGATTAAAACATGTCGCACACGCAATAACTAAGAGCTAAACTGTTAATCAACTGATCTATCATACCGAAATCTCTGTCAGCATGGGACCTGTCCGAGCGCCGCTATCTTCTTCGTTCTTCTTCGCCAACTCTCTCAAGTCCCACTCTCTCAAGTCCCGCTCTCTCCTCTCATTCGCCAGTGCACCTGCATGCAAGTCATTGATTGGCCGAGCCTATGGTGTTAGTTCATGGGTGCGATTGGGTGAGGCTATTTTGAGGGAAAGGTTATCGTAGGGGCTACATATCAAGAAATACATGCACACTCTAGGTGTACACCTACACTTATACAGCAGAATGAAAGCATATTCTTTAAATCTCACCCTTGCTCTGGTTTGTAGCACCAACTTCACCGAGTTGTGAAGACGCTGTACGGCTTCCTGTAAATTACAAGACCAAAAAAATGTACACTTTTATAAAGCAACTTACACTGGTTCTGCTCACTTGTTCTTTTACAAGGCTACTATGCTACTTTTAGCTTGGGCTGGGCTAATTAGGCTACTTTAAGCTTAGCTAGAAGTCATCGAACATATTCTTGGTTTCCGCAATCTTGGGATTGTGCACCCATCTTCTCTTCTTAGAGTTAATGTCAACTCCAAAGCAGCCAACCTATCCTCTATGGACAGCAACCTGGAGTTTACTAGTGAACTGCTCTTTCACATGGGCACCAAACTAAGAGTATGCTGACAAGACTCACTGATAGCATTCAACAGTGTCTTCTCGCTGGTCTGCGGACTGGCTGAAAGGGGTTGATCGCCGTCCAGCCATTGTAGATAACGAAGCAGCAAAGACACAAGCAAGGTCATTGTTATATGGAAGAACTCGCGGGAGGTAGTGGCGTCACTAGGCTGTTTTATTCGGGGCTAAAGCCCCGGATATTATTTAATTAGCCCTGAATATAATTTTTTGGTAAAAAATAAAAATAAAAATAAATTCAACTTTCAGCGGTTCAACGGTCAATTCAACGGTCCTTGAACGCCCCTCGTTTACCGCACGACAACAGAGCAACAGGTGAGTCAGTACACTTGGTGTGTTTGTGAATGAGGCACTTTTGTTTTTGGGCAAAGGGAAGTTTGTGAAAAGTGTATTTTTACCATTGGTATTTATTGGTATATTTACTGGTAACCATGGAATGCATTAATTAAATTCAGTCTAGAAGTGATGAAATTATTCTAGTCACTAATGGTAGTTAGTTATTTGTTGGATGTCCCGTGTGCTTTACACTAGAAAGAAACATGGGGAATCCAGGGGCATCTCAAAATAAAGTAGCCTAGTCCTTCTAGAAAGCAAATAAATGGTTTAAAAACATAACCAGACTGTTTACCACCTCAAGTAAATTAACTTATCATATCCCCAGTCAGATCCACATTTGTTGTTTGTTTTTGCACCACCACACCAAAAATAATTCCTTGCATGTGTAAACTACAATACTTGGCAATAAATAAGATTCTGATTCAGATTTTACTCTTAAATAACTTGAATGGAACTTTAGATGTCTGGGCACAGCAGTCAGGTAGTTATTTAAAGCTATAATAAACTGTGTATTTAGTTTATTTAGGTAAAGCATGATGAAAAAATGTACATGCGCAATAGAGCATACAACATTTTTTGAATCCTTTTCCCTCTGGGCTGAGCCCCGGATGTTTCAGAAACCTAGAAACGCCCCTGGCGGGAGGTACTGCATTCAAACATGTTATTGCGCAAGTTTCCTGGCTTCATCCCCATCCGGACAGACATTTTTATGGAAAGCCAATAGAAGTTTGGAGCTTGCAGGGAACAGACACGTCATACCCAGTATAATTTCTGCCTGTTGAGCACATTGCTGGGAGGTCTGTGGTTAACACATCTACTGTGCATTTAAGCAAGACCAAAGAAAAGGCCACTGTAGTCATGCCACTATGCACAGTGGTTGAGCTCTAGGAGACTGTGATGTTGTTTGCATGGAATGCACATTTTACCTTTGTGGCAAAGCCTGATTAAAACTAATTGTTGAAATAAATTGTTTTGTGAATCTTTTTTACGTAACATTGGCCATTGCTAATGACATACACAGTAATTAATCTAGCATACTTTCATTAAATAAATAAATTCAAACTAAAATGTAAGAGTCTATAATAAGGCTATACTGAGCCTGATCTATTAATACCAGAGATTTTCTTAATATACCTTGTCACCTGGGGTAAAACTCCCCCTGCTACCCTGATTTGCATTTGTATAGCTCACAGCATCTTCATTTACATGTTAAAGCCGCCCCTAGAATTAAGGCCCCAGTATACTCGCCGTTCCCAAGTTGTCGCGCGACAATGTGACGTCAAAATGACGTAGATCTCGCCGGCGCGACAGGATTTAAGCCGTGTCGCGCACCACTCTTTCTTTTTTCAGTGGCGCGCGACAAAGCGGAAGCACAAGACGGAACATTTCGAAGGCGGACTTGATGCAGAGTGTGGATCCCCAGGTGCATGACCAGTTGAAACAAAAGCTGTTACAGACTATGTTAGAGCACACCCAGCAGCACCCACGAAGAATGTGTGAACATTGATGCACATTTAAATGCGCGTTATTGTTAAGGTTTTTTGTTTGTTTTATTGTTTCTTTCTTTATATTTTAAATTTTATTGTGTGGTGTGTGTATATATATATAATCATCCATAGAATCCAATATCGTCGCCGACATTGACTGTGACATCATTGCTGCTGCCAGCTCTGCCATTGTTTACGTTTTATTCTTCTTCTAGTGCGTGGAAATAGTAAAAAGTCGGTAGCCTTTCCTCAGTGGTGACACCTCTGTTCAGGAGAAGACTGCAAATAGTGTCGCGGCCACCAGCGCGAGTATAAATAGTCACAGCGCTCCCGTGACTTCACAATGTCGCGCGACAATTTGGGGACGGCGAGTATACTGCGGCCTTTAGTGGGTGGGGGGTGATGGGGGGACAACTGCCAAGCAAGGCCCACGTCAATTTCCGACACTTCACGGCAGTTTTTGGTGTTGCCTGCAAATTGCCGTGTGCAGTCGTAAACCTGAACTTCCACGACAATCTACTGTGCCACTTACTGACGACAATCACACTTTTCATGCAGTGCAATGGAAGAGTTATGTGTCAAAGCGTTATTCAGGGAGCAAACACTGAGGTGTTTAATCGGTGAGTGAGTCTGGGTTTGTCAGTTTAAAGGAATGGAGGTGGACAGGCTTTTAATTTTTTTCTCTTTTTTCTGCAATCAATTTTTTTCTCCCCCAGGCAACCACCCTGGAAATCCAGAGTTGTCGTGAGAGCACAATTTGAATTTGCTCAGCAAGTCACTCTGGGAACGAGCAATTTACTCACTCCCTGATTTCCCTGGCCCAGATCATTAACCAATCACATCGGTGTATCTGATATAGGCAGGCCAAAAGCGTTGCTGTTTTACTGTCCGGATACGTCCAATTGCGTGCAGTGATATTTTCAAATGCATGCTTGGTGCCGCCCCTCGAGTTGAGTGTGTGTGTGTGTGTGTCTGTGTCTTCGCGTGTGTGTGTTTGTGGTGTGTGCTGGAGCTGTGTTAACACGGTCTGACAGTGTTATTACTGCAGCTGCTTCTCTGCACAAATAGTCTATCAAAACAACCACGCACACACACACACATGCACACGCATGCACGCACACGCATGCACACATGCACACACACTCGCACATGCACACACTGTTCTTGAATTTGGTTTTTTGTCTTGCACCTTACGTATTTGTGGGACCACAGCCTGAGACACATTTCATCATTTCCACCTGTCATCTGAAACATCTGCCTATTTATATATTTAAATGAAAACTTCATTTAAAATCATTTGATGACATAACCAATTCAAATTCATGCCTAAACGTAACCATATCTAACCATATTCTGTATCCTAACCATGTAACTACATATATAACTTCATAACATCTCTAACCTAATAGACCTACTTAATTAAAAAATACCCCGGAGCCCTAACCAAGTATTTGGTATATTGCAGCTCATTGGTTCTCAAAATGTGGTACGCTAGGATGCGCTATTTAGTGGTACGCAAAGGAATTTCGGAAAAAATTGGAAAAAAATATTTTTAACGTAATATCAAAATACTAGTACGAATTTAAATACATTAACCATGAGACCATGAAAATGGGGTTTGAAATAAGTTGTGCCTTTCCTGCAATATTTTTGTTTGAATATCAGCCTGTTTCGTAGTTGGGTTGTAGCTAAAAGATATAAGCGCTAAAATTATGAATGGTTAAAAACAGACATGAGAATATTTAGAGCAGAACTGTAAAAAACTGTGACAGTAAACCGAGCACAGGTGGTATGTGGTGATGTTCTTAGAAATGAATCCATGAAAATTTTCCTAACAAAACGTGTCTGATGAAGCAGTCAAAGTCCACGATTCAATAGTCAGGAACAACATCATTGCATTAAAAAATATTTTCTGAGGTGGTACGCGGTATGAAGTTTGAAAACCACTGTCGTAGCTAAACACTGTCTTACACAATGTTTTATATCTATTGACGTACTGGAAACCAGTGAGGAGAGATTGGTGGGGAGTATACCCAGCTTAATAAATATAGACCTTGTTCACAATGCAACAAAAGTAGCCTAAATCTGATCTTTTCAATTCTGATTTAGGCCACTTTCTGATGTGGTCCTAAATCAGATTTCATGAGACTTCTAAGTCCGCCTTGAGCAACATTCCTCACTATTCTGTGCTGGCGATAAAATAATGTGAACAACCAAACGTGCTGAACTCCATCTACATGAATGCAATATGTCCTATCTAGAAGGTAATTTGTTTTAATCTTTTCTTATCCAAGCCTATGTCATCGAACCTCTTCAGCAGAGTGCACAGTGTAGTGTTGCAATGGTGATATTATATCAATAACCGATAGTGAAGCAGCAGTGTGTATGTGCTATTTTAGATCTAATTCCGGATTGGTGTGTATTGTTGAATTTTCACTGCAATTGCGAATTCATACAGACAATAATTTTTGCTAAGCGACAAAGCTTTGAGAGGGGCAATGATTATTCAGATCACTAGAGCTTCTCATACACATGAGCGCCTTGTTGCTACCGACTCTAGTTTGAACCTCTTCTGCTCACCTGAGGATGACCTGAAAGTGGCGACACCATTGGGATCTATGGGACTATTTACAAATTATTATCATACCGTTATTAATGTTGCCAAAGAGAACGAAACAGAAATCTTTGAGATTGACCCTTTAAATTGGCATTTGAATTTGTGTAAAAAATTACGGCAGGTTACTTCATGTACTTTGATTTGAAATGATTAATTACACACATATATATTTATTGTTTGTTTTGTTTTTGTGTACACCATTTCATTTCAATGCATTTTGAATTTTGTATCTAGGTACAATGGAAGAGTTATGTATATCAATGCGTTATTCAGGGACCTAACACTGGCGTTTTAACAGTGAATGAGTTGGGTGTATCAGCATAAAGGAATGGAGGTGGACATGCTTTTTCTTTTTTTCTATGTACTTTTCTGCATTGTTGTTTTTGTTTTACAATGGAAGAGTCATGTATATCAATGCGTTATTCAGGGACCTAACACTGTGGCATTTTAACAGTGAGTGAGTTGGGTGTATCAGCTTAAAGGAATGGAGCTGGACATGCTTTTTCTTTTTTTCTATGTATTTTTCTGCTATTTTCTATTATCTTCTATTTTTTTCTCTCTCATTGTCTCCCCCAGGCAACTCCTTTCAGCACACCAAGTTGACCAGTGTGTCCTGTTTTCAGGAGGTGTGTGTGTGTGTGTGTGTGTGTGTGTGTGTGTGTGTGTGTGTGTGTGTGTGTGTGTGTGTGTGTGTCGTAGGGGGCCCAGGGACTTTTCCTCCCACAAGGGCAAAACAAAAGAATGAAAGAAACAAAATTCTTTTATCCTTATTCCTGCTCTCAATCTCTCTTTCTGCTACCGTCACCAGTGGCAACATACTGCTGCCATACAGACACACACACACACACACACACACACACACACACACACACACACCACACACAAAGATTTGGTGCCACAGCTATTGGACCACTTTCCGTGGCCCATTTTACTTGAAACTCCACTCTTCACTACTTTTGAATCACAAGCACACACACACACACACACACACACACACACACACACACACACACACACACACACACACACACACACACACACACACACACAGTTACTATTGTGGACAAAGGCTGTGGCATGTTATGGTTTATCATGGGGTCCGTTTGCACACATTGAAACGTAGCTATGCAAATGTTATATAACGTAACTGATTTGAAAATAATGGAATTCTTTAATGTCCAATCTGAATTCCAATAAAGATAACACGCCAACAGTCCACAGTACATCGTATCAAACATATGTAATTGTAGAAATAAATATTAATATTTACTGTAAAACTGTAAACAAAGTACAACATTTGTATTGTCTTAAAATTTGGGGGCGGCAGTAGCTCAGGAGGTAGTGCGGGTTGGCTGGTAACCGCAAGGTTGCTAGTTCAACCCCTCCTTCGCTCCCTCGCTCCTCCTAGCTGAGTGTCGAGGTGTCCCTGAGCAAGGCACCTCACCTGACTGCTCCTGACGAGCTGGCTGTCGCCTTGCATGGCTGACACAGCTGTCGTGTGAATTTGTGCATGAATTGAGTTGTGAATTGACATTTTTACTTTTGTGTCTTAACTGAATATTTGGTACGTACAAAGACTATTAATAATGAGTCCCAGTTACCTCATTGGTCATTGCATCTCATCTACTTTGCAACAGTTATCTTGTTATTGGATCTTAGTTCCCTCAGATATGGTGCATAGAATAATAATGTTACTATATAACTAGAACTCTGGTCTGGTCTGCTGCTCCTAAATTTGTTTGATGTTTGTTATGAAAAACACAATTCTGAAAAACAACAGTATCTTTCAAAATTATTCGGGGTGAATGAAATGATTTGACAGGTTTATTATAGGCCACATTTTTTACTGTATTTTCTCAAAGCATTTGATTAATTGGTTTTGGGATGTAAAGATAATTTCAAATAATATGACCAACATGCTTTGAAAACAAACTAGACTAAACTAAAGGGCCAATGGCTTTAGAGGCCATACATGTACATTGAACCTAGTTGGGTTTGGTGGAGTCTTAAACTAATTGTTTAGTGTTGATTCTTGTTTTTACGGCAAATTCTAATGACTACAGTGTGGTGTTTGTTGGTGGGTTGGGAGAGGCTGCACACCTGTTGTGCATTGAGCAATCAATATGCACAGATCAAAACAGCCATCACCACACACTGGAGAGATCTCGGAAATGGCAGCATGAAACACTTGATTTGTAAAACGAAATTAAAAAAATCTGGCCCTATCATTGGGCCTATTTGTGCCCTCAATGACTGAAGCTATTGGTTGTACTTTGGCTATGTTTATTTTCAGCTACAATTGTCAAAAAATTAAGACACAAGACCAAAAGTGATGCCATTTAAAATGCATCATGCTCTGAATCATTCACTAACATCCTTTCCACAATATTAAACAGAACGGTCAGAGTAACAAACATTTAAAAGAACAACAAGAACATAATTTCACAACTATTGACATGGGCTGTAAGCCTTACATTATTTGAGACAAATGTGTATGTTAATGGATGTTTCAGAATGTTGGTCATGGTGTTAAGCCAAATAAGATTGTGGGACTTAATTTATAGATCAAGTCAATCCACCCCGCTGTTTGTGTTGCAAAGATATCAGTGACCTGGTCATACCAAACGGGATATTTTTTAAGTGATTTCAGAATAACGGCGAGTGTAACTCCATGTTATCGCCACCCTTTCAGACGGCTTGGTAACCCAACGGTGGAGTACTGAAAAATAGGTTGATTCATTTATTTTGGTGGACTTTTGGCGGTAGAAACGCTAATATAAGGGAACCGAACCGCACCGCTCAGTGGAAACGCCAATATAAGCGAACAGAGCCGCACTGTACCACAACGAACAGTAGCGCACCGCTCGGTGGAAACAAGACATTCGAGTGGGTTTGTTGGTTCTCGTAGCCTAGAGACTTGAGGGGATAAACCCTCCCTCCGGGCTGCTCCACAGCCAGGGCTCCTGCTTAATGGTTCATAGCGCAGCCAGGGCTCCAGCCTATTCGTGAATAGACGTTGACGCGATTCAGAACCATTAGCTAGTCCCACCCACTCAGAGGACGACTTTCCTCCTCTCTCCCATTGACCCCCATGTTATTCACCGGCCGCCAGTAGTGCCCGAGAAATGAATGGGAGTCAATGGAGGCTGAAGGAGGAACGTCCTCCCCGAAGTAATATTCAATAGGCGATAGGGGGTGCTAATATCCCTTTACCCAGGGAAACGAACATTACATATACAAAGGCATTAAAGTAGTTATATTTAAGGGCATTAATTCTTTACAGTAGTCTGGGCAATCTACACTTTTTATTCTCAACAATGTTAAGGAGAATCTTCCTCCCTCTCCTCACTGGAGAAGCCTCCACTGATATATAGACCACCAGAGCTCCTCGAAGCAACAAAAACGGTCTATTAAATTCAAGATGGGTGGCCGAGAATAGGGATATAATGCCATACCGTCAATATGAATTTAATTTATAGAATTTCCGAGAGGATGGTCAATGGTCAGATACAGATCTTGTTATAACAAGAATTTATATCGATGTAACGAGAAAGGATGTAATGATAACGCCATGAAAATAAAGGCTACTTGTTTATAATAATTAAAATATAATTAACTTACAAAGCATATAACGAGACAATCTAGTTGTGGGCCAGCAGAGGCTGAATTTTAACCAAATTTGGCCTATAACCTTATACATATATCTATAGTCTAACTCTATATACATGTCAAATGTATGATATGCTGTAAGTATAGGCTAGTTTTTATGTTAGAAATATTTAAATATTGTCTGGTTATACCTGAACCACACTTCCTATAGAAAAAGTACAAAGCTCACTGATTTAACAAGCCAGGGTTATTTGAAACAATGAATTAAGTGAGAGTGTGAGAGGTCATTCCTCCTCCTGAATGTGCTTCCTATTTATGTCTAGTGTACCCCTACTGTCCACAAGCACCCCCCTCCCTATATGGATATGGGGAATTGTTGCCACGTCCCAGTTGTGGTGGTGTCATATTTGGAAAGGCATTCAAATATACTACAATGATCAATTAGGAGGCCGAAGCCCTAAAGGAAGTGATGCAATAGCTAGAGGCGAGGACATTAACAAGTAAGCTATAGACCTGGGATCTCTTTTATATCAAAGAGGGTCTCAAACAACGCATACAATTATCAACTTGGGTGCTCCAGCGCTACAGGAAAGGCTCACACAGCATCATCAAATGCTCCATTGAAACGCATTGGCAGCAAGCCGTTGCTAGAAATGAAGCTAAATTAGTTGACGAGATGGAATTTTGTCCATTAGAACTTCAACCGAGAGCCATTATTATATATTATTGTATTGTGTTTTCTGCTGTGGACCAACCCAGTTTTACTACAATCTGGTGTGAGACTGGGTTTAGGGGACGTGGTTAGTTTCAGATTTGAAATTGTTGTTTCGACGAATCCTGCGCAGCCCGCTCCCCCTTCTGAAGTCGAAAATAATCTCCTGATTGAAATACATTGGTTTAATATTGAATTAATTAAATATTTAAAAATATATATTATATATATAACTATACAATTATTTACCATGTAGCTATTATCGGTATAACAAGATCTGTATCTGACCGTTGAAAATCCACTTCCACCAATCCAATCAACGCAGCGGGTTGTAACACCAACTAACACGGTGTACTTTTTCTATGGCGAGTGTGGTTCAGGTATAACCAGACACTATTCAAATATTTATAACATAAAAACTGGGCTATACGTACAGCATATCATACATTTGACATATATATAGAGTTAGACTATAGATATATGTAAAAGGTTATAGGCCGAATTTGGTTAAAATTCAGCCACTGCTGGCCCACAACTAGATTGTCTCATTGTCTCGTTATACACTTTAAGTTAATTATATTCAAATTATTATAACCATATAGCCTTTATTTTCTTGCCGTTATTATTACATTCTTTCTCGTTACATCAATATAAATTCTTGTTATAACGAGATCTGTATCTGACCATTGACCATCCTCTCGGAAATTCTATGAATGAAATTCATATTGACGGTATGGCATTATATCCCTATTCTCACCCACCCATCTTGAATTTAATAGACCGTTTTCGTTGCTTCGAGGAGGTGTGGTGGTCTCCATATATAATAAATAAATAAATAAATATATAAATAAGCCCGCCCCCCGATCTGAAGTCGAAAATAATCTCCAAAATGAAATGCATTGGATTAATATTGAATTAATAAAATATTAAAATATATATATTACATATATAAATATACAATTATTTAGTTATAATATTATATATAATACCCGACATAGCCTTAATGCATAGCCTTAACCGATACATGTTGTGTTATTAACAAGGACACGTTGGTGTAGTTGTGTTGAGAAATGTTGCAGATTTCACTGTAAAATAGCTGTTAAAGGTCCCATGGCATGAAAATTTCACTTTATGAGGTTTTCTAACATATGAGTTCCCCTACACTGCCTATGGTCCCCCAGTAGCTAGAAATGGCGTTCGGTGTAAAACAAGCACTAGGTATCCTGCTCTGCCTTTGAAAAAACAAGGCTCATACGCGCTGATTTATAATTTTCCCTGTATGTCGTCATACGGGGAAATGTTACCTCCCCTTTCTCAGCTTTGCCCGCCCAGAGAATTCGGCCCGCCAATGAGACAATGTGCTACGACCGTGCGAGCGCCACGTGTGTGTGTGTGTGTGTGTGTGTGTGTGTGTGTGTGTGTGTGTGTGTGTGTGTGTGTGTGTGTGTGTGTGTGTGTGTGTGTGTGTGTGTGTGTATGTGTATATGTGTGTCAATACACACACATAAACAGTTGTGAATTAAAATTAACAGTGTGATTTAGGTTAAATCTGATTAATGAATCGTATTATTTTTATTAGAAAAAAGTGCAGACCCTCGTGTTGATCGCACAACATCTATCTGCAAGGAAGTGGTCAGTACATTCTCCTTCAGCTGGAAGAAAAAGAGGGACATGAGTAAGGCTCAAACAGAGCTGAAACTACCTCAGCAGAAACTCATCACGAGTCACCAACACGATGGGGTTCCAGACTCAACATGATTGAGAGTGTTTGACCAGGAAAAGGCCATTTCTCAGGTCCTGAAGGCAGACAAGACGAGGCATTTTGTGCCATCGTGGCAAGACATTGATGTGATGTAGTCTGCGAAGAAGGCCCTGAGTCCACTAAGTGACAAGGGAATACAAGCCAGAGCTGTGTCTGAGCTGGAGTCCTTACTGACCGTACAAGCACAGCATCCAGCAGCAATGGCTCAGCCTCAGCCTACATCTACCTCCACACCACAGAGCCCTGAGGCAGAACAAACGCCATCAAAGAAAGCATAGAAAACGCTGGCCACCTTTTTGAAAACCTCAGGTGCTGTAACTGCAGCCACATCTGCTTCCCCATCTCTAAAAGAGGCAATAGATTGGGAATTGCAGGCCTACCTGTCCACACTAAATGCAGACAGTGAGATGGATCCTCTGGAATGGTGGAAAGTCCACAAGGGAAACTTTCCAAGGGTTTGTCAACTAGCTAGAAAGTATTTGTGCATTCCAGCAACAAGTGCTCCCTCAGAAAGAGTCTTCAGCACTGGTGGCAATATTGTCACATGCTAAAGGGCAACTCTTAAGCCAGATAAAGTCAAAAAATCTGTGACCATGATCTGTCATACTTTGTCTTCTTTTAGAAAGAGATGTAAGTTGTAAGAAGATGTGAAAGATATGTTCTAAAGCTGCTGGGTTTTTAATAGTCAGGATTCAGACATTATTGCACCTTTGTTTGATAAGCTATTTATAGTGTTGTTTTACCTTTTGAAAATGTTCATTTTGGGAGTTATGCTAAAGTATCTGATTGCACTTGAAGTCTAGAATATGTTAAAATTATTGTTGAATGTTAATAGTTTGCAGAATTGCATTAGATTATAAGAGTTTACATTTTTATTAAACCTTTTTTTAAGTAAGCTATTTATATTTAGCTTTTTATATATGTTTGAAACTGGCTTTTCCTCATTGATCTCTTGTTCTTTTGTTTCTATTCTACTTTCCATGTTTATTAGAATGTTACATACTGCTACCTCAAAAAACAGAAAGTGAATAGCGGCTTTGTGAGGATCTGTATCTAATAAGCTACCTGACCTACCTGTTCCTATCAATGTTAGATTTTGTTTTAATGTTATGTAGCAAGAGTGCACTTTACTTGAGTGTTGTTGTTTACCTTTTGAAACCAATGTTCATTTTAGGAGTTATGCAAAAGTCTCTGATTGTACTTGAATACAAGTCTAAACCATGTCAAAATTCTTGTTGAATGTTTATACTTTGCAGAATTGCACTTGCACATTTGATTAAAATCAGTTTGAAAAGGAACATTTTCACTGTTCAGTAACTTGCAAAATAGTCTTAAAAACCAACATGAAAAATAATCGTTATAAGATTGTGGATCGTGATCCTGCCTGAAAAAAATCATGATATGATATTTTTGCCATATCGCCCACCCCTACAGGTTAGTGCTGCTCCTCATAACTTTGCAGCTTTGTTATTATGTTATATCTTTGAATAATTAATGTGAATTGGTTTTAAATATAGAACAAGACAACCAACGGTTTCTTCTCATGTCAACCCATTTTAATTGACTTACATATAGCATAGCTTTGGTTTTATAGTGTAAAAATGTAAAATTAAACATACAATACAATACATACGATACAATTATGTCTAAATTAAAGGTAATGCTAGAGGAAATGTAACAGTGAATAAGGCCACAACTCTTATCATTGTGATTCAGCAGAAAAGTAAGTGACTCATAACATTGTTATGACATTGTGTGTGTGCGTGTGTGGGTGTCTTCACAGTGAATCAACGGTAACGGTTGGTCTCTGTCTAAACACTTGTTATGTCAAACTGGCTGATCCACTTCATGTATACAAATTAGTTGTGTGTTGACAATTTATCATGAAGCAAGGTAGACTAAGATCCGCTATACAACCTAGGGTCTTGCAGGTATGTTAAATGATCTTAACGTGTTGCATGTTGAAACCCCCCACACTGCCAGCTCCAGCGGGGGGGGGGCTCTCCCTGGTCCTCCGGGCATCGCCACTTTAAAGCTAGATCATAGATTGTGGGGAGGGAACGTGAGGAAGGTAGAGACAAGCCTGGTGCAAAAAGTACGTCTGGGGGGTGTGTTGGGGAGAGCTGACTGGATCATAGACCCTCTGGGGGGGGAGAGAGAGCTGACTGGATCACAGACCCTCTGGGGGGGGAGAGAGAGCTGACTGGATCACAGACCCCCTGGGGGGGAGAGAGATGACTGGATCAACTCAATACTCAAGGTGATGTAAGGGTAATATGAAACCAAGTCAGGAATGTTGTTTGAGTGGCATCAGTTGACGGTAGTAATTCTAAATGACTAATTGGGAAAAGGACAATTCAGCATGAGTAGGAGTGCGGGCCAACAGCTTTGATTGGCTGTACAGAAAGAGGCAAGAATGAACATAACAAAATATGCCAAAAGGAAGAGGGGGTGTAACCTCACTTCAATGAAAAGGAGGTTTGAGAGAGACAACACAGAAAGAGTACCTAGTGGGGGAGATAGTTTTCTTTCCTGGGGAGAGCAGGGTTTTTTTTCTTTCAAAAGATTTGCAGGACTGAATAGGCCGGCAGCCCGGGGGCAGATGATTGGAGAGCGTGCGTGTGTGTGTCGGAGGTTGTCTGTGCTCAGTGCTGTGTGTGCTCAGAGGGGGTGTGTCTCTGTTCAGGAATAGTGGAGAGCTTAAAACTTTGAAAGCCACACACACACTATGTCGTGAGTTTCAGATGGTGCCAAAGGTGTCGTAAGAGACACATCTACGCTCCAGTCGGAGAGAGAGAGGCTGTGGGCTTTTAACATGAACAGGAGGTCTCAGAGCGGCGCTGTCAGCAATGGAAGCAGAGCAAACAAACACGGGGCTTCCCAGAACGGAGCTGGCTATACCGAGGTCAGCGGTGAAGCCCCGGGTTTGGAGGACCCCGAGGGTAAGGTGGAGCTGGGGAAGAAGGTGACGCTGCTCCGGGGCATCTCCATCATCATGGGCACCATCATCGGAGCGGGAATCTTCGTGGCCCCAAAGGGCATTCTGAAAAACACCGGCAGTGTGGGAATGTCACTAGTGGTGTGGATCGCGTGTGGCGTGCTGTCCCTCTTTGGTGAGTCCCAGTCATCACAGGCTGGTGATTGATGAATAACATTTTTAAAATTAAAAAAGATTCACAACTACTTCAGGTAAGAAGAAAGTAATGCTAGACAAGGCCAGACGAGACAAAGGCGTGTACTCCGAAACAGCAGTTGGGATAAATGTTACTCTAGTTCTACAGTGAGAAGTACGAGTACAATCGTACAATAGTACGAGTACAATCCAGTCATGTGACTGAAATGATAAGACACGCCATGTGCACACAACTGTGTTCTCCTCATTTACATGTTCCTTTGTTGTGGTTTATGGTCAGATGAAGATTAGACATGTAGTAGTTGAAGATGTGTGCACTAGTAGTAAGTAAAGCAAATGTTCACACCGTAAATCGGCTATGGATCCCTTTCAAGCATTAACAGTTAGAGAGAAGAAACCCTCAAGAGAAGAACAAATCTGAACTGTGTCAATGTTTAATTCTTCAGCTGCTAATCTCTAACAATTGTCAAAACATGGACTGAAAACTTATTGAATTGTGGAAATTTAAATGTTTAATCTTACTTCTAAGTATATTTCTGATGAAAGAATCTCTTTTAAATATGAACATTTCGAGTTTAATTGTGATAGATTAATATATTTCAAAATTATAGTTAATTTAATATATTGTTTTTTATATTAATTGTCAGGTGCTTTTAACAGCTAATGCTCCCACCGGAAGATAAAGCTCCATACCAAAGTTAAAGGTAGGGAAGACCAAAGTAAAGATTAGACCTCCATTCAGGCTCCCCTCCAAAGCCACTCCCCAGAAACAGGTGACTCCCTTAATTTGCTTTCTTAAGCAGTAGGTCTGAGAGAGTTGTAGAAGACTCGGGTCATGCAATGAGTGCACAGGCACAGTGCGTACAGCTGAACAGGCCTATGAAAGGACAGAAAACACAGAAACACATTCTTTACCACAGAATTTGGTTCATTGTTTGTGGTCGGGATGTAAAGATAATTTCCACAAAATGCTTCTCAAATATATGTCCAATTCTAGCTTTAACCATTTCCTTGTCAGTCACTCCCTAATCATGCCGGATGTCTGGCAGTTGTGGATAACACATACAACCAGTGTGCTATTAATAGGAAAAATCAATCATTTACCACTTTTCATTGCAGGAGCGCTTTCATATGCAGAACTGGGAACCTGTATCACCAAATCAGGCGGACACTACACCTACATCCTCGAGGCCTTCGGTCCCCAGCTAGCATTCATACGGATATGGTCTGACCTTATTTCTATCAGGTGGGTGGAGAATCCCCCGTCAATTATGAAATACTCACAGAAAACAGAGGAGATGCACGTTGGGTGCGCGGGGGGGGGGGGGGGGGGGCGTGCTGAAAGGACCCCTGGGAAATGGGGATTGTAAGCAGCAGGAGCGCAAAGCAAACAACAGGGCCAGTATAAACTCTCTGCTATCCCCGCCTCAGGCCCAGATCAAGAGTCAATGGGAACGATGGGAAATGAACAGGAGGAATGGTACACAAGAGCCAATGAGAGAGAGAGAGAGAGAGAGAGAGAGAGAGAGAGAGAGAGAGAGAGAGAGAGAGAGAGAGAGAGAGAGAGAGAGAGAGAGAGAGAGAGAGAGAGAGAGAGAGAGAGAGAGAGAGAGAGAGAGAGAGAGAGAGAGAGAGAGAGAGAGAGAGAGAGAGAGAGAGAGAGAGAGAGAGACTCTTCCAGTTCGTGGCCTCTTCCAGCTACGGAAGCTTAATGGATTTTGTGGGAAATTAAGGGGGGGTAGATGCAGAGCAGAACTGTACCAGGCTGACCTTATTTACATTCCTGTAAGAACCAAGCTCTTGTTAAGAGTTGTAAAGCCCCCCTTTCTTGCTCACACACACACACACACACACACACACACACACACACACACACTGACATTAGGGTAGAAACAAAACGGTTAACCATGACAATGCATTGTGATTGATGGAGCACCTAACAGGAAAATACAAATAACAATAAACCAACAAATAGCCAATATTCACAGTGTACAAATGGGTATTTTACCTGTAAAAGTATCACTCCGCTTACTTCTTCGCATGAGGTTGCTCATGCAAGTCTTCCCATTGGATGTTGGCCCAGCTTAGCGTTTGAACCGTGTAAGCAGAAGCAATGGCGGTTTGGAGTATGGACCGAGGGGACAGCAATTTCTGATTTCCCACGGTCCTGGCGGAGATATAGAAATAAAAATACAATTTAGATGAGGATAAATGTACTGTAATCTGTTTGATACTGTTTGATTCTTAATAATGTAAAACATTTATGGAACTGGTAACCAACATTACATAAACAGAAACATGATTCTCATAAACCTTTATATATGAATATGTATGTATGAATATGATTTAGTAAGTAGGACCTTTCTCTTCAGGCCGGCGGGGATGGCAGTGATCTCGCTGGCCTTTGGACAGTACATCCTGGAGCCACTGTTCATGCCCTGTCCTGTCCCCCCCATGGCCGCCAAGCTGGCTGCTGCCATCGGCCTGAGTATACATTCTGACATTCTGACTTCCTGTTTGACATGTACTTTTGTTTGTGCTACCTATCTGTACAGACATTTATCTGAATGGCTGTATACAACAGGTAGCATAGTTAGTTTGTATAGCTCAAAGTGAATATGTGAGAGTTACGTTGTTTGAAGTAGTATGATGCTTAAATACAATCAAATAATTCAATCATTTTATTAATTCAACATTTGAATTATTGAAATTGAAAATAATGACTTAATCTTTAAGGACCTGTTGGGGGCGTCTGGCTCTCTGTAGGCTGCAGACATCAGGGATTTTACCCAATATGTATCGAGACCTTATTGATTACCCCATGAAAACGTAACTGTTAACATTGTAAAAAGAAAATCTAAATAGAAAAGCACTTAGATGTGTAGATTAGTATATATGATTAATATGTGATTCTGTGGTTCCTCTCCCTGAAGCTGCGGTCATGTATTTGAACAGCATGAGTGTCACCTGGACGGCCCGCATCCAAATCTTCCTGACAGTCGCTAAACTCCTCGCCATCTCAATCATTATACTACCAGGGATGTACCTGCTGTTTAAAGGTGAGATGCTCATCACATTACGTCACATGGGGTCAATCGTTCAATGACCTTTGACCTTTGATCCATGCTTCAGTAGACCCTTTCCGCAGAGGCGTCATCGTGGGACAGACAAAGGTGTCCTCTACTAATCCTTCCCTAGCTCAGTATGCTCTGCATACCGGGTGATAGAAGCCTGTGATGAGGAAAGGTTGTTGTTGCAGGGTCACTGAGCATGTTATCTCTATGAACAGATCTGCATATCAATGCATAATCTGTAGGCAAGGGAATACGATTTTGGTATTGGAAGCATTAGGGTTTCCGTTTGTGGGCCAAGTAGCATTGACCAATCACGTTTGAGCGGGCTTTGGCTGCATGCAGGTAGAAACAGTGGAGCAACAATCTCAGAACCCATCGGCTATTGTCTAACCACAATTTAGCTTTTTATTAGCTTTGTTAAGCAAATATATTAAGGAAAGCCGTTGAAGAGGTTTTAAAGTGTTCAGAGTGTAAGCTGCTATTGAATCGGGTCATAGAAGTCATGTCATCAATCAACTCCAACTCAAGGTGCTTATCAGACCATTAGCTCCCATGACATGCCACCAGGTGTGAGTGTAATTAGCCGTTACAAGCCGTTTAGAAAATCGGGCTCTTATGACATCGCAAGTGGGCATGTCCACCTAGATGTACGCTGGATAGATCAGTCTACCAGCCTACCCAGTGGACTGTAGCAAACGTTGCTCATCTATCCGTCACACATCTAGGTGGACACGCCCACTTGTGATAATAAGATAATATAAGACATACAAGATAATGTCATAAGAGATTTAAGAGTCATAAGAGATTTTCAAAACGGCTCATCATACTCACAGCTGGTGGCATGTCATGGGACCTTTAACAATGGCAGCCAGGAGAGGAAGCTTGGATATCCGTTATCTGGACTCCCACATGTGAGATACGAGGATCCACCAAGAACTAAAGAGTTTTCTGTTCAGCGTGTACACACCAAATGTAATTTCCATGAAAAACTTTATTCCTAATGAGTTTTGGTGTGCATAGAGCCTGATTCAATTAATTTTCATGATCTGATTCCATTCATTTAGCTGTCTAAAAATATATAAAATAATAATATGGAAAATCAACAGCACATTTGGTCTAGGCAGCTTTGATGTTGACACACCCAATATTAACGATTGACCTGATGTTTCAAATTAAATCAAGCAAATCAACTAATATGTTGGGATTACAGGAGATTACAATCAAAGTGTTAGCTTCAACATGCTAAACATCAACTGGATGGAATGCAGAGGAACCAGAACCCCCCCCCCCCCCCCAAAAAAAGCTACATGCAATTCATCCATTGCCCCCCACCCCTAGGAGGTAGGCTAGGTGGGGGGAGCCCACAAGACACATATAACCTCTCCCCCTGGCCTCGATTAGGACCATTGAGCCATCCTGTAATCTCTTCTGGTGCCCTGCGCGTCAATACTGAACGGTTTGTCTGGATCCACCTGCTCAGCTTCGGGCTCTGAGCCTGTAGCGAGCCAGAGACAGAAGACCGGAGACTGTGAGGTGACAGGGGACACCTGGGGTGGGATGGATTCATTAAATAGCAAAAAAGCAAGCATTTATCATTGTTTTTCGTTGTTGCATAAAGCGTAGTGGGGCTCCCCTCCATGATTTAGGACGGTGATACATTTTAGAAACCCTCCTCAGATTGGTGATTGCTCTTGTCTTGCATCAGAAATACAAAGTAGGGAGGTTGAACCGTTTTTTTCATTTTGTGTGTGTGTGTGTGTGGTGTATGTGTGTGTGTGTGTGTGTGTGTGTGTGTGTGTGTGTGTGTGTGTGTGTGTGTGTGTGTGTGTGTGTGTGTGTGTGTGTGTGTGTGTGTGTGTTTTTTAGGGGAGACAAAGAATTTTGAGAATGCCTTTGATCTGAACACTATGAACCTGGCTGACTTGCCATTGGCCTTCTACTCTGGGATGTATGCCTATGCTGGGTGGTAGGTATTGTCTCACACACACAAGCACACACACACACACACACACACACACGTGCGCACATACACATGCATGCATGCACACACAGACACACACACACACACACATACAGTCATGCATACATGCACACACATAGCCATGCATGCAAATATAAATCAACACACACACAAACACAGTGAGACGGCTGCTGGCAAAACACAGGGTCTCGCAAAAGCTGTAAAAACAGCTGTCAAAAAGTTTTGAAAAGTGTCTCTTACAAATGTTATTAACCTGTGTTATTATTCTTATAGCGGTAGCTGATGATGTATTTTGTGTGTTACCATATGTATTGTATGATTGTGTTATTTTGTCTATGGTTGTCTAACAGACTTATGGACAATGATTCATTTTGTGTTAATAGGTTCTATCTTAACTTTGTGACTGAAGAGGTGGATAAACCGGAGAAGTAAGTTCCCTGTTAATTTCCTCTATCCCGTACGTTGTTTCTTGACTGGTTTACATGACAACTGTCCAGGAAGGACAGTTTTTTTAGAAAGCATCTTTGGCCCAAAGCGTAATGCATCGCTAGACTACCTATATGAGTTGACTGCCCTCTAATGGTTAAAAACAGGCCTGAGGTCTGTAGTAGTTTAGTACAAATAGATAAATGTACAGTCAAATTGCTTGCATGTGTAATTTGAATGGCACATGAATGTGGCTACTGGTTTCTCTGCTGGTGTATGAGGACACTGGAGTCACAGTGGCATGAGTCTGTTGATACAGAGGTTATCAATATGGAGGCACAGGGGCCAGAGTCTGTTGATTCAGAGGTTATCAACATGGATCCATAGGGGCCTGAGTGTATAGATACAGAGGTTATCAATATGGAGCCATAGGGGCCTGAGTTTGTAAGATACAGAGGTTATCAATACAGAGCCATAGGGGCCTGAGTCTATAAGATACAGAGGTTATCAATATGGAGCCATAGGGGCCTGAGTTTGTAAGATACAGAGGTTATCAATATGGAGCCATAGGGGCCTGAGTCTATAAGATACAGAGGTTATCAATATGGAGCCATAGGGGCCTGAGTTTGTAAGATACAGAGGTTATCAATATGGAGCCATAGGGGCCTGAGTCTATAAGATACAGAGGTTATCAATATGGAGCCATAGGGGCCTGAGTTTGTAAGATACAGAGGTTATCAATACAGAGCCATAGGGGCCTGAGTCTATAAGATACAGAGGTTATCAATACAGAGCCATAGGGGCCTGAGTCTATAAGATACAGAGGTTATCAATATGGAGCCATAGGGGCCTGAGTTTGTAAGATACAGAGGTTATCAACGCCCCCCCTCTCTCCCCAGGACCCTCCCCCTGGCCATCTGCATCTCCATGGCGGGCGTGTCCCTCTGCTACGTGCTGATCAACGTGGCGTACTACACCGTGATGTCTGCAGACGAGCTCCTGGCCTCGCAGGCCGTCGCCGTGGTAACCACCCACCCAACACGCTATGGGGTTCAGACACATGCACACCTCTCATGTTATTAACTTACGTGGGCAAATGAAACAATAGGTTGTTGTCCATATACATGATGATACATTTGGATTAATGAATCGATTTAGATTCATCAAAGCCCCTTTGGGTTCTCCACACCAGTGAATTCAATAAACACAGAAGACAGATGCAGATGCAGACAGAGTGGAGTCTCATCCCTGCCTCGGCCGCGGCCAGGGTTTCCTACATTGTAGGTCCCCCTAAAATTAACATGGGTTCACAGGAAACGTATGACTTAAAAGCACTTGTGAAATTTCTGTGAAGAAATAATAATTTATAAGGTGAGAAGGGTCTCAGAAAAGGTCCTGATTCATAGCAAACTACTACTTATCACTAGCCACGTTTATAGGGACACTTCTGATCTGATTAGAAGTGGAAGAACAGCTCAATCAGAATCAAAAATTATCATATATACGCCTCAATCGGAATACAATTCTCTGATCGGAATAGAATTCCATGCGGAATAGAAGAGGTGGTGTAGTCCGCTATAATCGACATGTATACACTTATTCCGATTTGTTTGGGGTGGGTGCGGGTAACTTAGAGAGATGGCAGCTGCAGTAGTTCGCAATTGGTCCGTCTGTACTTTTATGCACACCGAACTTCACCGCTGTCAAGGAAAGTGGATTTTTTGCCTGATTCATGTTCACTTCGCAAGTAGTCTGGTAACTTATCAACCCCAGCGACGTCAATGTCTTTTCGGACTATTTCTCTGCTGATCAACACTAGGAATGCTGGTAACAAATAAATTGTAAAATTTATTGTGTCTTAAAAAAAAGACACACTGTGTGAAGTTATTTTTTTGTTTTGCCAAGTAGCCGTGTAATAAGCAGGATAATGTATAAAACGTCGCCGGTCATTATCTAAAATAAGCCCCTTTGGGGCGAAGCAAGACAACTCCACTTCGCATCTGCGTCCGGTTCGCCCTGTCGGGGCTTATTTTCCCGATAATGACCGGTGTTCTATACATTATCCCTTACATAACAGCACTCTCTCCCAACAGTCTTGGCTGTGCACTCTCATCCATATACGTATTGTTTGCGGTGGATGAGGGGTTAAATATAAAGACTACAAGAAACTGACGTCACTGTGGCAGGCAGAGAAAAGCTCTTTCCTGCTGGGCTTTCATTAAAATCAAATACATAAAAATGTCAAATAGTGATAAGACGTCCATTATGTCGCCGCCGGTCCAGATGTGTCAGGTGTGCGCGAGAGACATACGAACGTACGCTTACCACTTTTGTAAATGCCATATATACAGTACATTCGGATCGCATGATAGGAATAGATCTATTCCGATCTATTCAGATCAGAAGTGTCCATGTATACGCAGCTACTTAGTGTGGTGCAATTTGCATTTATGTACCAGGATGTTGATATTGTTTGTTGGGGTCGTCAAAATGTGCAGACCTATAAAAAAGGGGTCAGGTTTGGAACCCGCTGCCTCAGGGGTTGAGCAGACTGTAGCTCTTGTAACGGCTGTGATGGAGATGGGTCCACCTGACTCGCAGCCCTGCGTTAGCTCGTCTCTTATCTACTGAAGGGTGCCTGTGTGTTCACCCCTGATGTGCACTTTATGTGTCATCATTAGCAGACAGGCCTTCTCGACAGATTTTAATGAGATTGCTCTAGTTCCTCCCTGATGATGCTAATCACATCACACAACAGTCTTACTAACCCCCCCCCCCCCCGTCTACAGCACGGAGAGGGGCACCTGCACCGGCATCGCAGCCCGAGGTGCTCATAGCTTCTTGTCTCAAAGAGCCCTGATTGGATAAGCGCCTCTCTAATGGGGTTACATGTATTGCTCCGTACACACTCGTCGTGATTGGAAGCACCTTAAAGGGGTTGTGCTAAGAGTGTTTCTTAAGAGGATGCAATTGGATACAGGAGTCCACTTTGTTCCTCCATCTTGTGTTGACATTTGTGCACTGAGAAAAGTTCACTTCTTAAACTCAATTTGGCAATAAATTGTTCTGTCTAGAAGTACTGGTGAAACGTTTTGATTCAATTTGCTCCCTTGCTTATATGAGCGATCCTGTAATTCAACAATGAGCACATAAAAGTATGTTTAATGTGCTCTAAAAGGCAACAAAAACTGCCTATTTTTTTTAAAAAATGGCAAAAGAAGCAGCATTATTCGGTAACACCTATGATTATAACATGCATTAATACATGTTTATATCATCTTTATCACTTACAGGAATTTGCAAGTAAGGTGATGGGAAACTTCTCCATTGTGGTCCCTTTGTTTGTGGCCATGTCCTGTTTCGGCTCCATGAACGGCTGCATCTTCGCCATTTCCAGGTAGCTTTCTCTTCCTCATGCACCCATCTATCAATCTATTGTGTCATTTCTTGCGTCATAACACATGCGGTATTCACAGAAATCACAGAATAATTAGTGGTTTCATTTGGATGTGTCGGTTGCTCAGTGAGTCATGATTCTTTCTAGAATTGGTTTCAACCCCCAACGTGGCTCTAATGTGTAGTGTTGGTGTTCTCCCTGTCTGAACATGCGTTGCCACTCAGTATTTATGTGCTTTACAGCCATGCCTTCAAAGACCAGTGTGTAGCGTTCAAAGATAATGTGTGCTCTGCTGTTCTGTGGATACAAAGAGGTTCAAATCCCTGGTTGCTGTTTTGAGGATTTGAAAGACACACAGGCGTAATAAACCCATGGTATCCCAACCTTCCACAAGTATAGAGCGCTTCTCTTTCAAAAATTAAATGAGAAATTAAAAATAATTTGAATAGTATTTTATTGTCATCCATTTCTCATTCTGCAACACAATGTTGTACTTGCTAGAGCTCAAAAGGACTGGTATAAGCTTATAATGTCAGGACAATTAGTAGCTGTGATGTCATGCTGATGTCACGATCATCGAGCGTTGTGTGTATGTGTGTGTGTGTGTGTGTGTGTAAATGTGTCCCACCAGAATGTTCTATGTAGCGTCTCGTGAAGGTCAACTTCCAGAAGTTCTGTCCATGATCCACATCCGCAGACACACTCCGGTGGCAGCGGTCCTCACCATGGTCAGGCCCTGCAGAACCACCCGCATGCATACACACCAGCATGCAATCACAAGCATGCATACACACCAGCATGCATACACACTGGCACATACACACCAGCATGCATACACAAGCATGCTTACACACTAGCATGCATATATCCAGCATGCATATATACACCAGCATACATACACACCGGCATGCATATACACCGGCACGCATATACACCGGACTACAGTCCAAACGGCATGCAGGGACACACACTGCAGCAGGACACACTCCAGGTCTCATTGGTGCTTTAATGTGCAATATTAAGTCTCCCCCAACATGGCCAACACATAAATACTGGAGTGCATTACAATGGAAATGATTCTTTTCCGTTGGGGTGTCCTTAATACGAGGGACCTAAAATGATGCCAGTTCCAATAAAGTGTGTCTGGAGATTATTGCATAATTAGTAAAGATTTATGATGTGTTGCATCTAACGGCAGGGGGATGTAATGTTTTGTAATCCTTTCTATTTCTTCAGTTGCAGCTGTCCCTGCTATTTATTAACTGTTTTGCACAACTTAATCACACATTAGCAAAAAGTAACGACAAATACTTCAACAACCTCACATTGGGAAACAATAAGGACAATAACATCTCCACACACCTCCATACACCCCAACCCCTGCACCAACAATGTCCTTGCCCTGACATCTGCTGTGTGTGTGTGTGTGTGTTTGTGTGTGTGCGTTTCCTTGCACAGTACCCGATGTCTTTACTCCAGCTGTTTGTGGGAGACATCTACAGCCTTTTAAACTTCATGAGCTTCCTGCGCTGGCTGTTCATCGGCATGGCCGTGCTGGGATTAATCTACCTCCGGTTCACACAGCCTGACCTCCCCAGGCCCTTTAAGGTGCGTGTCATCACCTGCTCCACTGGGTTCAGCCGCTAACAAGGACCTGCTCTCTTGGGACCTGGCTACTTATAGACGCACAACTGTGAGTGTGTCAGAAGTCTGCTCTCTGCAATCTATTCTCCATGGAAAGACAAAACACGGTGTCTTTGAGACCCCCAGGCCGCTTATTTAACCTTTCCAAAAGGTATTTTTTTTGCTGAGGAAATATAGGTCTATACAGTGTATACTTTATTAGTTGCTATTTTGCTTTTGCTAAAATGAATCATGACTCAAGAATTTACTGATTAACAGATGAACTTTGTAAAGAGTATGTACAAATTGTTAGCAATATATATAATGAACAATCCAGGGGAACTTGGTCTGGACAGTTGGCCGCCGACAGTTGCTAATGGACATTGACATGGGGTTTCAAATGGGGCTATTCGCCAACGTTTTTGACTCCTACAGCAAACGATAAAGAGCTCCATCATAAAGCTTCCCCACAGTAAAATGTGTACCATCTAAATGTGAAGACAGATACTTGCAAAGTTTTGAAGGTTAGGACCTTAAGGCACCTTCAAAGGTTGATTATGTTTATGTATAATGTTCCTTTTAATGAATATACAGTTAAAAATGTCGGTGTTGATCTGTTATAGCCAATAGATTATGTTCCACATTTACTCATGGAGACATTGAATGAGGCATCCATGTGTCCTCCCCCCAGGTCCCTCTGATCATCCCGGTTCTGTTCTGCCTGACCTGCTTCTTCATGGTCTTCCTGTCCCTGTACTCGGACCCCGTTAACACCGGGATAGGCTTTGCCATTTCCCTCACTGGCATCCCAGCCTACTACCTGTTCATCGTGTTTGACCGCAGACCAAAGTGGCTCCAGAGATGTCTAGGTACCACACTGATCACGCTTATAACAATGACTGTGATAAACAGTCAGTACATCTTCTAATACTTCTATTACTTATGAAAGAGATTGTATTTAATCTAACTTCATTTTGACATAAAAACCAACTAATAATGTAATGTAAAGATGTTTACATGAGTAATGACATGTTACCGTGCCATATTGTGTCACATATATTGTAATTGTGTCTTACATATGTACAATCCAGGAACTTTCTTTTGTTCTCAGATTCTTTCAACAGATCCATGCAAATTGTCATGGAGGTTGTCCCTGCTGAAGCCTAACACATTCCAACAGTGGATCACCTCAAAGTTTGAACAGTACTGGGACAATACTTCAAGAAGTTGATCTGTTGATATCTTTTCTAAATTTTTGTGAGCATATCAGAAGAAGGAATAATAGAACCAGTGTTGTGTTTTCCGTTAGTGGCTAAATACTAGTGCAGGGTAGGCCTACGTATGTATTTCAAAAGTAAGACAGAAGTTAAACTAGTAGTGCTAAACTAACTAATACCCTTTTTACAATCACATTTGCACGCAGTTACAGATTTTTGAGCACAGAAACGCCTGCGCAAAATAAGCCACTTTCCCCATTTCTTGTTGACGTAAGACAGGTAGGCCTAGGCCTTTTAACGTTTTCTTTCTGCTGTGTCACATTTGACGTCACAAACACTTCAGGAACCATGGTTGGTAAACAGTGGAACGCAGCACAATGGCCATTGAAAATGTTACAGTGTTTCAGGTGGAAAATAAAGGAACTTTTCAGAAAAGTCCTGCCGTCGCCACGGTTACTTTGTCACCCAATCACAAGTCATGTCAACTGTAAAACAAACATTTAATTTCGGTAAAGAGTAGGTTGTTGCATGTTATTTACACTCAGTTGCTTTCACAAATCCAAACTGTAATGTTTGTGTCTGCATGTACTGCTTATCCCCATGGATGTATTACAATATGTTTTTGCTGAGATTTTGAGGTATTAGCTATTTGGCAAGTTGTCAAAGATGCTCAAAGCATAGATATGCACTTTTTATTTTCAGCGAACCAATACATAATCCCAGTGCTTCCCAGCGTCATGCCAGCACCTTTCTGACACAATGTGTGACATATTCAGTCTGAAACTGGGTTTGAAGAACAAAATTGCCACCCTAGGTCAACCCAGGTGTCGTGGTTCTGGTGGCGGCTGGTGATTCAATTTGAGGGGTTGAATTTGATAGATGTGATTCCAGTGATATTCTGGTGCATTTTCAGGATGGCCACTACCTAATAATTTATTCAGATTATAGCCTACATCCTGACTTGCAGGGCCTGAACAAGCTTACACTTTATATACAGTTATATTCATACCTACTTTATGGCCATTCAACCAGCCATTGCTATTTGACCCATTGTTGTTATTCTGATATTGAGGCAAATTGTTATCACTGTCCTATAGCGTCCTTTTTTTGTGAATCTCAAGGTCTATTTCAAATGCAGTTAGAAATCTGGGACAGTTGCTTCATTTTGTTTATATGTAATTGGCCGAAATAATTTATATGTAACTTACTTGCTCCTTTGAAAGGACGATTCCGGTATTTTGAACATTGAGGCCCCTTTCTGGTTTGTCTAGGATGAAATAGAGTGGTTGACACCGACATTTCGACCATTGGTCCTGTCTCGGGTATTTGGCTCATTTAGAATCGCCCCTGCCTGCTTCAGAATGGCTGGCTACGGGCAATCACAAACCTGTCCTTAAAACAACCCTAAACGTTAGTTTTCAGAAATGTGCAACTCACCGAGCGGTTAGTTGTGTTTGTTGATGTTCCCAATGAAGTATCGTAGCGAAATACAGTTTCTGTTGTGTTTTATTTGGCATTTCGTAAATCCCATTGAAATGGAAACCGGACCAAAACCGGAAACGGGGGCTGTTTACATTTGGTTGTAGTCTAGGGCTAGACTGTAACAGTAGGGCTAGACCGAGGGAAAAGACTACAACCAGCATCTCTTTCCGTTTCCGGTCAATGAGCAATGAGTCTTCCAACAGAAATCAATGGATTAACAAAATGCCAAATAAAACACTACAATACTTGATTTGGAACATCATCATTTGGAACAATGAACACCACTAACCACTCGGTGAGTCGCACATTTCTGAAAACAAACGTTTATGGTTGTTTTAAGGACAGGTTAATGAATGCCCGTCGCCAGCCATTCTGAAGCAGGCAGGGGCGGTTCTTAATGAGCCAAATACCCGAGAAAGGACCAATAGTCAAAATTTGGGTGTCAACCACTCTATTTCATCCTAGACAAACCAGAAAGGGGCCTCAATGTTCAAAATACCGGAATTGTCCTTTAAGTATAACATTGTTTGGGGAGTCCAATTCCTCCACTGAAAAGGGTGGAAAGTGCTTTTACATCGCTCTGCTAGTTCTATCTAGTATCTATCGCTTCTCTGCAAGTAGAGAAGCGATAGGGAGGTAGCCTATTTGATTAATTTGTTGAATTGTCCAATCATGTGGTGATAAAAAAAAATATGAAAAACAATGCCATAGAATAAGTCCCGGCGTTTTGAACCGCACACATTTTCCATCTAGTTTCGACTGGCTTTTTGGATTGTCGGTGCCGTTAAAGTAGTAAACGATTATAAATGCTATTTCAACGGCACCGACAATCCAAAAAGCCAGTCGAAACTAGATGGAAAATGTGTGTGGTTCAAAACATGACACAGCTTTTACTTCTTCGCCACCTACAGAGTTTGCTATGTACGATCATTCAAAAACCCCATAGACATAGACATTTGACCGAGGGAACCGGGAGCCTCGGAGGCGGGTCTTATTCTTCAGAGGTCTATTGGTCTGGGCGCACAGAGGTGCGAAATTAAGTTTAATATTCATGCGCCAATGAAAAGCCGTCTCTGCTTGATAGGCAGCAAAAAGGAAGGGCGGCGCCCTAGCGCCCTCTGACCCACTGCCACTGCGTGGTTCCTTCGCTGCAACTCAGAGCTGGAGCCGCTGCATTCCTGGGACCCCTCATCTGTCCAGGGAATGAATGCTGATTGAAACCTTTACACTAAAGACACAAGCCAGATGTTAGCCTGTGATGTCAACTATAGTGTGGAACTAAATACGTATGCTTGTGTCACTACAAGCCTTCTTTGATTTACAAGAACTTTGTATCTAACCGAAGTAAAGTAAATATAGTTAGTAAAAATATAACCAAAATAAAATGTTTTAAAAGCCAAATTTAAGCAATGTACAAAAAATACATTTAAAAAAATAGCGACAGCAGGTCAATTAATTCTATATATTTGTCTCACTATTAGCATCTCAGTGCTAGAGGCTATTTAAGAGACTCTTAAATAAAACAATTCATCCCTGCCTCCCAGATTCATTATTATAAATAATTTTCTGTGTCTCCTCACCCAAGCAGACTGAAGGTCACCGGAAGCACCAGCTGTGACAGCAGTCCCCCGGTGCTTCAAGTAAACTGGGTCCACTTGGCACAACAGTTACTATGCAGCGCCATGACCTTAACTGAACCACTGCTGCCCCTTTGTTTCACCTCAGCCCTCCAAACCACATCACATACACTCCTGCATTAGCAATGAAGAGGCTCAGCCTGCTGGGTTATGGTCATGGCATTACTGGGTGTGTATGTGTGTGTGTGTGTGTGTGTAAGCACCTGCCTGTATAAATGCAGTGAGTCAAAGGAGAGGGGCTCCATTCTCTCTCCAGGTAATCGGTGTGTAGCCACTGCCCTGAGGCCGCTTCGCTCAGCTCCGTGTCTTGTAAAAGGAGGGCTTTCCATGTTGATGTCCGGATTGTGGAGCAAGACTGAATGCCCGTCTGAGCTTTTTGCAAAGGGGCCATAAAAACCCTTTCTAGCTGAAACCCAGCTGGCGTGAGTCCTACTGCCACGCAGGGCGGTGGTTAGTCACAAAGCTTACTTCAAACATGCTCGAGGCATAAGCTTCTGCTGGCTAATAGGCTTTTCATCATTGGAGGGAGAACGCTCAATATCCGCAGTGATCAGTTTGGACCGGAGAGGAAAGTTTTTAATCAAATGCAGAAATGTATTTTATTATAGGAGGTAAAACAAGTGTTCTAGGTATTTCAGACAAAATGTAAACATTGGATTTCTGGATTCTTTAATCATATGTACAATGCAGTGATGGTATTTTTTATTTTTCTTAGACCTAATGACATTATGCCACCAAACTATATCTGAAATTTTAGTCATTAGTGTTGACAATTTGTGTTTGTGATTAGACTTTCTTTGTTTAAGGGCATATTCACACCAGGTAAGTCCTTAAGTTCGCACTCTTTGGTCCGGACCAAAATACAATGTTTATTTTTTGGTTTGGTGCCGTTCCTTTTCACATTGCAATTTTCGCAACAGTCCCAGAATTTGACAACAAACATGTGTGCAAAGATCGTTCAATCATTGGACAAAAAGGTATGGGGCAGGGTAAAGCGTTAAATAAAAAAGGGGGGGGGGAAGCGCTGGTGAAAGTAAACAATCAGGGATATCCAGCGTGATATACATTGATCTGCGGACCGGTCAAACTCCTTCTCCCTCATCCTGGTGCTGAATGTGTTAAATGCATCAGCATTTTTATGTGTGTTTTCCAGCATACTTTTTACGTACTTTTGTCGGACCGTCAGGGTGAAAATGAGTCATGGCTCAACACGGAGCAGAGGAGATGGAATGTCTATTGGATATCGGACCAAAAATATTAAACAATATCAAACATCAAAAAACGAATCAACCAATAATTCCCATAATGCGCGCGACTGAGTGGGAGCCTGTTATGCCCAATGAGGCGTGTGATTTTTAGAACTGGATCGGACTGAGGTGCGTTTGCTTTCACATCTCAAGCGAACCGCAAAAGGGTTTGTTTGGAAGCAAACCGAGACCACCTCTCCGGCTGGGTCTCTGTCCTACTGTTTGGTCCGCACCAGAGTTCAATGGTTTGTATTCACACTAGCCCAAAAGGTCCGCACCAGCCATTTTTTGGGTTTGGTTCGAACCAAACAAGGCAGGTGTGAATACGCCCTATGAGATCAGTTAAAGAGACTATGGGCCCTATCTTGTGCCCGGCACAATTGACTTTCTACACCGACGCATGTGTCGTTGCTAGTTTGCACCCGGTGCAAAGCTGATTTTCCCCTGCAGCAACCAGACGCCACTACACTTGCGCCTGGAGAGGCGTGTCGGCGAAAAGCAGGGGCGTGTTCCGGCGCAAATGATACTTGGTGCTATTTTAGTGATCTAAAAAATGCGCCAATGCAATTGCGCCACTGACCAAAAAATACCTGGTCTCTGGCGGACGGCGCAGTTGTTGCTATTTTGACGTGCCATGGCAGGTCGGAACTACCACATAACCTACGCTTACACGTAGGCTATACACAGCACAAACATGTTAACTATTATTTAATGATTGTGGAAACATTTTTTTCAATAGGGCTGCATGAATGAACATGAATGAAGTATAGTAGGCTATGGCATGCATTAAAATAATAATAATAACTATAGGCCTAATACATTCGAGCAAACTATATTCCAGGCTTCCAAAACAAAATCTAAAACAAAGAACAGCTGATACAGCGGTAAGTTGTACTTTTAAATCAATGCATCTGCAAACACCGTACAGCAAACACATATGTTCTTGACACAGACATTGTGTACAAGCCCATTACTTTTAGGATTGATGAGTATTTGATCGTGAGAAAAAAATAGTTTAATTTAAAACTAATAGTTTTACCGTGAGTGTTTAAAAGAATGAATGAATGCGGGTGATGCTTGGTGCGCGTACCCATCTGTTTAAACACACGCAAACTAAACACGTAACGCATAATACAGTCCATGGCGATGTATATTAATGGGGGGACACATGCATATTATGAACACAAGTCGATAACGATAATGTATACAATACTGGTAACAAACAATGTTTGTTAATGTATTGCCGCATATCATTAAATAGACCCACAGTTGCGGCCATCGAGGACCGCGTCCGCATATGTTTTAAGTTGGCTTTGCCGCAATTTACATGACGAATCAGTGTTTCTGAAGTTGGAGAAGAAAACGCTATTCCATGTGTGAATTATGCCTATTATTTGGCCATAAACTGAGCCATTTGAAGTTTGAAATTCATGTGGTCATGCATCTGTCTCAGCGGAGACTGCAAACACGCTGTCAAACTATCAACTTGCCAAGTCAAATACGCTGGCTCTTAAAGGGGATGGCAGGTGGAACTCTCATTGGTTTATTGCACGTTACGCCCAAAACAGACCTACAGGTTTCAGCCCAACCCATTTTAGATTTGCGCCGGGCGCAAAGCTCATTTATAAATAAAGCTCATTTATTTATTGTCTCTTGCTGCGTTGTCTCTCGCGGCTTGGAGGCTGCTTTGGAGGTCGGGGTTCACTCACAAATATTGTCCATAGCTTGGTCAAGTTGCCCGCATCCTCTACCATATGTGGCAACCCGCCTTGGTGAGTGAACCGCCTTCTTCCGTCACCCACGAGTACCGGTCTCTCCGAACACGAACCACACCTCGGAGAGCCCTCAGGTGCTCTGCATGTAGAAGTAATTGGCCCCGGCTCCAATGTCCTCAATACTACCATCTGGCTTCCAGGGGCGCTGGGCCGGATCCGGGTTGCCACAATATATATATATATATATGCCTGTGTGGACCGAAGCACAAATGAGTATTTGGACCATCAATTCCACATGCCAATCAGTATGATTATTTTGGATCACCAATTGTGTTTTGTAAGAATGCACAAAAGCCTCGGAAACACATTTATCACAGAAAGGAGCATTTCTGCCAGTAGTAACACACACACACACACACACACACACACACACACACACACACACACACACACCCAAGTAAATGTCAAGTACTTGCTCTATCCCAAAGGTGTCTATGCAGCCCCATGCCTGAGTCTTGGCTAATAAGTGCTTATTGAGAGAGGTGGGGGGATAAAGACAGGAAGGGCTTGCTGAACCAAATAATACATGTAAAACTGCCAGTATTATTATAATCATATTCATGCACTTGCAATAATGTACACTAATATAAACCTGTGATTGCATGAAATCTGCTAATCATGATACATTGTGGGTTAATAGTTTGCAATTTTGAGGCATGCAACCATTAAAAAATCCTTCCCCATCACTTGGTATAGCCCATCAACTGGAAGTCCTCCCAAACACAACCCTGAGCATATGTTAAACCACATCACTGTAGTGAGGACAAAGGCAGCTTACAATCATAGGCACTGGGAAGCAACAGCATTATAATCATTTGTTGTATTGTATTCAAATGGCGCTCCTGCAAAAAGAACAATGGATGTTAACACTAATTCCCAGCTTTGGTCAGTGTTTATCAAGCCAGTATTAACCTGTAATCAGCAACATCGCTACAGGATCTTAATCGCTACTCCTCTGGGATTTCTGTATATGGATGATTCACACCACACACAATATAGTCATCAGACACACATGTACAAAATTGTAGCCTACAAAGATATACAAGCTATAATAATCTTTCAATCATGTTGACTGAAGGATTTTGATTGCAGTGGCATGAGATTGATTGTTTATTGGAAATATTCTCCATCACAAATTGAATAGGATTTTAAAGCACAACTCATACTACTTAGAAAAAATAATTATACTCTTGTCACCAAGTGACAAAAGTTGGTCCTAGCTGGACTTCCGGAATGCAGTGTGTGGAGTAGACGTGTGCGCAGCTCGCTCCCACAACCAAGCTTTTCATTTACCTTTTTATGCTAGCCTTTTTCTGAATATTCTTTTGCAACAGGTTTTAGAACTAATGTTGACCATACAGGCAACCTCAAAATGTCCAAACTTAAGGGCAAAGTAGATAAAAGCCATCCTGCAATGTAATCTGCTAGCGCTAGCATCAGCATGGCGGAGATTAGCTCTCTACTGAAGGAACACAGGCATGTGCTTGCTGCTGACTTCATATCATCATTTGATTTGTTGACTTCTACATTGGACACCCTACACACAAAGGTCACTGACAATGGGCAACGAACAGCGCGCCGAGTTCAAAACCTGCATGGCTGAGCTCTACCAGCATGGATACAAGCCGGCTCTGCTCTATCCTGCCAAGCTACGCATTACCCTGCCTAATAGAGAGAGGGCATGGCTCCCAACTGTCGCAGAAGCTACTAAGTTTGTTCATGGTTTGCAGGTGGAAACACGCACATAGGACAAGAACATAGGACCCTTTTTTTGTTATTTTTTCCACCATCAGTGCTAATTGCCATCAGTTACAGGCCGCTTGACGTGCATATCCAAATAGGCCTAGATGAGCAGAGATTAGGCTGTAAATTGGCTTTTGTTTTTGTCACATTTGGACAGTTTAAATAAACGAAACTAAATAAACAATAAATACTAATAATAAATACACTAGGGGAACCGTCAGGGCCCTCTAGGCCCTCAGAGAGGGCCTAAGATATTCTAGATATTCTAATTTTATTTTATTAATTCATATTTTATTAATTCATAGTTTGACAATCAACATCTAAACAAAAATGTTTCTGAGGAAATAAACCCTTCAAACCTGCCTATTTAATTTGTGTTGGAATGTGAAGGGTTAAATTTTGTCAGCCTATCAGAATTTTGCTGACTCAGCAGAAGGAAAATGCTATGCAGCTCTGTGATTGGTGGTCCTGCTATAATTTCACAGAGGGTCGAATAATAGTAATTCAATGAGACTAATTTCAAAAAAATTGACCAATCATATCTTCCCTTCCCGGTGGGCTTTGTTATCGATAACTTTATGACAAGTTCCGCCCGCTGTGAGGGACACGAATCACAAGCCATAAACTAGCTAGCTAGCTTATGGGGCATGATTTGGTTTACTTGACGATGGCAGCCGCTGCGAGTAACGTAACCGAGGAGGAGGACATTGTTTCTGATTTATTATCTACGCTGTTTTCTAGGTTAACATTTAATAAAAAAGTTGGAGTTAGTCGTAACAGGAAGAACCACACCAGAGCTAAAATTGGTTCTGAAAACCAAAGCTTTTGAAAGGCATTTCAACTCCACCAACTATACGCGATACCCGAGGATGACGGGATCAACCAAGGAGCAAAAGTAAATTAAATTAAAAGCAAAGGATCAGTCGCCATCAACCACTTCATCCAAAAAGGACAGGAGGATGGACTTTGTTTTCAAGTAATGCGATCATCAAAGGGTAAGTTATTTAAAACGTATAGGCCGCCGTGCCAACTGATTTTATTCTGGCCGCCTCTGCCACTGTTTTGTGTATGTTAAGGTTTATTTGGGAAAACGGTCATTGTGCAGAATTAACAGTCAATCTGTAAATTTACCAACTCAGTGTTCATTATGCACGGTAAATGTGCATAACATTTCATGTAATGCTGTGTGCGCTGTATCATGACAGCGCGTACACAGCAGCGACAGACCATGGACAGTGAGAAACCGCAGCGTGTGTCCGGCGTGGCTGGAGTCCACGGACCCGCTCCCGAGGGGGACACGGATCAGCGTTTCGCTGTGTGTGTCGTTCCTTTCCCGGGGCTAGAGTTAGGCTGCGCGTGGTTGTGTGTGTCCGGCGTGGTTGTGTATGTCCGGCATGGTTGTGTGTGTTTGGCGCCGTCTCCCGGGATTAAAACCTAATGACAACCCGCCCATGTTGGAGAGGTTATTTTCTACGACCCGCCCACGTTGAAGAGGTACTATTTTGGATGGAAACGATAAGATAAGATACAAGAATTTACAGCCTAATCTCTCCTCATCATATTTGGATATGATGAGGAGAGATTACACTCCACGTGACGTATATATACGTCACGTGGAGTGTAATCTACTGTAACAAAATGCTGAATTAAATCCGCGAATGCATGTCATGCAATTCGGCAATTATGGTGGAAAAAATAAGCCCTTTCTAAATATTATTAGGACCCGTTAAGGAATTGCGGGGAACAATTTTTTTTTTCAGAAAAAGGGTCCTATGTTCCCCGGTATGTATTGCGACCGGGGAACATAGGACCCTTTTTGGGAAAAACGGGGAACATAGGACTCGGGGAACATAGTACGCTCCCCCCACACTTTGAGAAACAAGGGCCTATGACAAAAGGCGATGTTAGGCGAGCACATGTACATCTACGTATTTACATTTAATAGTGTAAGAAAGAATGAGTAAAGTGTGATGTATGTAATTGCAGTAACAACTGTGATTTAGGGAGTGCCAATATTGCTGGTATGGTACATTCAGTAAGTTGTAGCACTGCTGTTTGTAATCAGTCCCTGTTACGTGTCCCTCCTATTCCTATGGTGGCCAACTAGTTGCCTGACAGTGGCTTAATAGGCTACACCTTGTGATTGCCACCGCTATTACCTGTGCCTATTATCTTTCACCTGTGTCCAGGTGGAAGTCCTGAGTGGGAGGCGGGGCCTCCACTATAAAAGCCCTACACACCTGCCATGGTGCCGACTTCTTTCCCGAGAGACATGCTGGATGCGTTGGCCTTGTTAACTGCCGGTTCACCCGTGTCCATTCTCCTCTCGCTGCCGCTACCAACGCTATTTGTCTTTTTGGCATAATTGTTTGCCTAGTTTTTGTTAAATACGACCATTTTCTGTTAATAAATCCCCTAGATTTTGAGCCCTTTGTGTTGTCTCTCATGTTCGGTTTCAGCCGTAACAGGCCCACTTTAAAAAAATTTACCCAAATCTGTGGGCGGCTTCTCTTGAGTCGTCCAATTCATTTGTGCCTTGCATGGGGTCAACCACATCAATGTGGTTTGAAGGGGCATGAAGGTACCATGTCTGTTAATAAATCCTAGATTTTGAGCCCTTTGTGTTGTCTCTCTCATGTTCGGTTTCATGTTCGGTTTAACAGGCCCACTTTAAAAAGACAACAACCTGACAGCTGACTAAAAACTAAAAAACCCACCCCAGGAATACCTCTGGTCCAGACATCCATGAGTCCAGTTGAAATCATGAAGTCATTCGACAGACGCAGCATGCCCCAAATTGGACTCCAATTAATCAGATCTTTGGGCTGGCATGCTGCTCCTTCCATTTTAAATGAGTCATGACCCTTAAAAGGCACAGTATTGAGTTTGAATCCTGCACGTGGTCACTTGCTGCATGTCCTCCCCTCTGTCTCCCATACCTATTTCTCTATATAATAAAGCATAAAATATACCTCTTTAAAACAGTAAAAAGGCAAAAAGTATCAGACCTTAAAACAATTGACTTATGTATGTATAATATGAAATCCATATAAGCAAAAGTTACCTTCAATCAAATTGGATTATTAAATCCTTTTCAGTCTGCTGTATGTAATACAGATGCAAGTGTTGTCGGTCAGAGGGATGTTATGTTTTAAATCTAATTACAGGCTAACTGTAAATTAGGCAACTCTGCTAAAATAACCTTGTGATGATTATACAGAAACAACCATTCTTGGAGCCCCTACACACACACACACACACACACACACACACACACACACACACACACACACACACACACACACACACACACACACACACACACAATTAAAAAGGAAATGTAACTATGGTTAATTTCTATAATAACCAGAGAACACCCAGAACGTGACACATTGACAATTAACATACTGAATACACAACAGAGAATAAGAAGAAACGTTACAAATGATTATTAACACAGGAGTTCCTCTGCAGTCATCCCCAGGCAGACCGCATGATACCACCTCCCGCATTTGTCACACTCGATCTGTGAGAATAATTGTGTTCAATGATATAATGGTAAGAAAATGCTAACATTAATCAGCCAGACAGAAATGATTATAGGCTACAATATTGCACTTGCACTGGGTATATCCTTTTCATAGCGACACATGCGCCAGTACAAACCTGCAGTCGATCTCTGTTGAGTTGACCATGGACTAAAACTGAGATGGGTTTTACATGATGACAGTTGGCATCATTTTTTTTATGGATAAGGAGGCAGACATTTTTATCTAAATATAGTGTAGGGCAAGGAGAACCAGGAACAGTTAACCATGTGTGTATCTACTTTCACTCAAGTACAGGATTTGTGTACTATGTCCACCACTGTTCAGATTACATTTCAGCTAGGTGACACTAGGTGAAACATCTTAAAATCATCCCTGAAACAGTGTAATGTCCCAGTATGTGTAAAAACCCAATCCTATCAAATACCAAATAATGCTATTGTTGCATTTCAGCTCTACATTTAATATTATTTTTAATATTATTCCAGCAGATTTAATGGTCTCTGTCCTCTGGGTGATGCCCACTTTTATTGTTGTACCTCTTTACAGATTACACATTGTGAAGAGAACATTTTTGGGCACAACAGAAAGACTCACAAGCTTCATAGTGTCCTTGCATTATGCATACAGCTTGCACCCTCTCTTTCAGCTATTCTGACCATATTCTACAAAGTGACTATTCAGAGCATACTAAGGCCTTTCAATGGATTGTGTAGAGCAGCTTTCTCAACCAGGGTGCCATCTCCCCAGGGGTGCTGCGAAAATGATGGGCCTGTTAGGGTAATGGATATTTGAAAGCACACCCACTTTTCTCTGTTGCAATTTAGAGCATTATCAATCTATTATTTTCCTCACTCTAAACTTTGTTTATATGTAATGTACATATCCTCAAAATCCTCAAGTTCTCTGAGTTTTTGTCTTACACTTACACTGTTTCTTTTCACAAAACAGCCCACTTCATAACAACATTGGCTTGAAGGATATCCTAACAGACCCAATCAGGATGTCCTCATGCCACTCATTTGCCTATCCACTCAATACTAGAGCCCAACATTGCTGTGTGCTGAGGTACAAGGGGGAAGTTCCCCTGCTTCCAGATGTTGTTTATTTTTGTTGTCACCACAACACTGAATTATACAAGGTCTACGGTCACATCCACAATGGATTGAACTTCAAACATATGCACTTCTGTGTACCTCAAATGTGGTGCAAATGTGAAAGTATATTAGTGACTTAAGTGTGGATTAGTTGGGTGTAAAATGGCCTGTTTAGTTGATTCAATCATAGAGCCACAACTAAGAAGTATAACAACAAGTATAGTCTTACCCAATCTGTGCCACCAGCTGCATCAATAGATTTTGGAAGATCCTCTTCTCCGCAGAAAGAACAGAACTCGGCCTTTGAAACTTAAACAATACATGTCCATTAATGTTTAGGTTATGGGTTAATATGGGTGAATATTAAAGTGCTTAAAACGTTAATTTAATATTAGAAATATTACCTGATCCCTGGAGGATTTCCTGGGCCATCTCTGTTTTCAGGTTTCGAATAGATTTCTGTGATGATGGAATCCTGAAGCTCTTTGGAATGTTGGGGAATTCCTTCATCACCATCTGTTTAGATCAAAATGATTGCTTATGATCTACAGTAGAGATATTCAAGAAAACATCCATAAGCATTAAATAATCACCTCCATCACAAACACCATACAGATTGTGCCATCTTTCTGACAGTTGTGTGAAATTGTGCCAGGCTGCCACTTGATGTTGACCCAGTCCTCCTTGCCGAGTCTGTTACGGCGCATCTTTAAATACTTTCTGTAGATGATAAGAGAATAAATAATCATTTAGTTCACATTTTGAAGACATTTGTTTATTATTAAAGGTGCTTTTGTTACCTATTTATATCTTGCATTTCATAAGCGTTTATTTACCCAAATCTGTGGGCGGCTTCTCTTGAGTCGTCCAATTCATTTGTGCCTTGCATGGGGTCAACCACATAAATGTGGTTTGAAGGGGCATGAAGGTACTATGTACAGAGTAACAAAAATAACAGAAAGAGCAAAAACATTACAATTATCTTCTTTCGGCCCCCACAACCAGCACTGGCCTCGGCCAAGGCCACTGCTGGAACAACAACTCCCCCTGAAGAGCAATGCAGTGAGACGCTCTCTTTGCGTTTCCTTCCCCCACTCCACAGACACCTGCTGATTGTTGACTCTGTCTGGGACCTGATCAAGGTTGTCTCCATGGCAACTTGCTGTGTTATCGCATGACATCCTGCGGCTGAGACACCATGGTTGTGATGCCAGGCGAAGTGACTCTCCAGGCCTACACATACACAGACTCTTACATAGATACAGATATGCAATCACCCCCCCCCCCCCCCACTACCCCCATCCCACGCCTTCGCCGCTTTGTACCCCCAGTCTGACAAGATGGGTCTTTGTCCAGCGCCTACAGTGGCTGCAGGACCGGATGGCTGCTTGCCTGCACTGGGTTACCCCCTCCCCCAACCCCCTCCCCTGTTGCAGGTTGTGTGTTTTCATGTTCTAAGTGTACTGACTATGTGCTTATGTTGCTGAGGTGTTTTTTTCTGTTCCCACACTGTACTCCCCTCAGGAGCATAGTCTGGGGGTTGCCTTTTTTTCCCCCTCCCCTCTCCTCATGTTATGTTATGCTGTATTTCCCTCAATAATTCCCCCCCCCGGGGATAAATAAAGTATCTATCTATCTATCCATCTAATAAATACAAAACAATTTTACCAAGTCATATATGTTATTTAAATGTCATTGGTGATATTTAACTACAATTGGGGAATATACATGTGTAATTAATGTATATTTTTTCAGACAGTTGATTTTAGCAATTGAAATATACAAACCATGTGCTCCATTTGAAGAATGCAAAGGTTCATAAACACCATAAGTATGTGTGAAGCAAAACTTACCACAAATTTCCAGTGGACATTACTGTCATTCACAAATCCAATGATGCCATCGTAGATTTCACCTGACAAAATATAGAGGAGAATATAAAAATTAGGGATGCACCGAAATGAAAATTATTGGCTGAAACCGAAAACCGAAAATGAGGAAACCAAAGCCGAAAACCGAAACACCAAAATAAATTATTATGCCAATTATTAGTAGGCCTACCATTGCATTTATAGCTATGACTGTGTACTAACCTCACTAAAATCAAGGCATTGCAATTCAAAGAATAAATCAATTACAATTATTAAAAGTATAAAAATATTTATTTAGCACTGAAACAACAACAACACCGTTTTCCGTTTTGCACTTTGCAGACGGTCCCTAAGCTCGCGGATGATAGCCGACAGCTCATGGAAGCTGTCGGCACTTTGCGGACGGTCCCTAAACTCGCAGCTGATAGCCGACAGCTCATAGAAGCTGTCTCATAGCGAGCCGTCGCTAAAGACGGCTCGTTTGGATGAAAACAAGTTTGTAGCTGGATGTTGGCGCAGAGGTGCTTATCCAGACAAGCGTGTGCTGGCCGCGGTTTTTGTTTGTGTCATCACAATTTCCTGTTTCGGCCGTGTTGTTTCGGTGATGAAAATTTTCGGTGGCCGAAATTTCGGTGCATCCCTAATAAAAATATAGGAATTCAATAGGAATTTAGGGATCAAATCAAAAAAAGTTAGACTGTGATAATACAAAATGTAAATACAATTCCAACTATTCAGTCTCCAATCTGAAGTCTGTAGGCGTGAGTTCAAAACAACTGCAATTGAATAGGAATACAATACATGGCAACATTGTGCCTGTTTTAACCCTTGCCTGGCCACCTGTTCTCTTGTGCCATGTAAAAACACTCATGGTGTAGTGACTCATTGGTAGAGTCGGCCCATTGTGCTTGTGGAATTTAGGGAGGCTCAGAGGAAACATTCTATCACCTTTTTTGAAGGGTACATAAAAAAAATCTATCATCATCATCAATGTCAAGAAATGTTTCAAAGTCTGAAGTTAAGACAATGCATGTATGTAAGTGTCAATGTATGCCACACTCATGAAGAAACAAGTTTGCAAAGCAATTCACTTACAATTTAGTAATGCTATTTCTTTGTGCTGCTGTACACAATTTCTCACAAAATTTCCACAGGCATTGCATGTGGAATGCAATGCCACATTGCAATGCAATGTGGCATTGTGAAGCAACAATGTGGCACAATGATGCATATAATTTCATGAGTTCATTAAAACATTGGGGTATGACATTTTCCATGAAAGACTTGCCTCGCCTATGACAAGGTCATCATGCCTCAAAGTTTAGAATTCTCGATGCCGGAGGATGTAATTGTGGACAGCATTAATAACAGACACAAAAAATTAAATTGCTTGTAATGTCCAAAGGGCATCAACCTACAATGAAGAAAACAAATCACATAGCACAGCATTCATCAGTGAAAATGACATTAGTACACATGCCATTGTTTTGGTATTGAAATCTGTAATGTAAACTAGGCCAATCCACTTTGCATGCATGATTAGCATTCACCCTACATGAAATACATACTGTTTTGACATTATTAATGTCCATGAAGATTTCATCATAATAAACAATAAATACCTCATTGTCAGCTATAAAACCTTCACTTGAGAGGCCACTCTTTTCTGGGACCTTTTTCTGGGAATTGTTTGACACAGACCCTTTCCTTGGGAGGATACTTTCCCCATCTTTCTGGGCTGATCTTTTTTTCTTTGGAGCTGATGCTGTGTCAGGATGTGAAAAATATTTAGACTTTTTCAGCCTTTTTCTCTTCTCTTTTTGCCCAAGTCTCTTGGGACAAGCTGATGTCCTTTGATGGCACAGGCTCTGAGAGCAATTCTTCACAGAGTTTGTGGGCCAGGATATGCTCCCTATATCGTCCCTGCATGGAGCGGTACATTTTCCTAACAAAGGCTCCTGGCCTCAGCCGCCTCTGCTTATTTAGAATTCCATGCTTCACAATTCCAAACCATCTTTCTACATGGCTTTTGGTCTCCCTTGTCCTACCAGGCCCGAAATCATACTCCTCCCTGTCCACTGCATATCTCCTTGAATCCCCTAAAAGGAGTCGACTCCAAAGAGGTATGATGCCAATGTAGTGGTCAAAGAGAACATGTATGATCCCTGGACACGGTTATTCATTTTCCTCGAGCTCTGCCTCCTTTGTTTTTGTTTCCCTCTTAACAACTTCCTCTTTGAAGACCTTTCTGAACGCAACGGTGAAGGGAGATCTACTAAGAATGGTCTTTGCACATCCCTCTTCATCGTCCTTCTCCACTTTGCTGATGGGCCGGTCTTCAGTAGGAGTGTCAAGCAAATCAAGAATCTTGTTTTTGGTTATGAGGTCCTGCAGGGCCTTGACCTGATCCTGTACAGTCACTTTGTACTTGGCCATTAGCACTGTCCATAGTGACTGGAAGAGTTTGAGAGCAAAAGAGAACAAAGGTGAGGCACGAGATTTCAGCAGGAGAAATATAGGCTAGTAAGTGTAGATACTAGAGCCAGGTAGGAATATCTACCACGGTATATCGAAGTATGATCTGGCGACGACTGCAGGGAAAACTCTGGGAATTCTCTGAAATTTCATCAACCAATATGAAATAGCCGGAATGGAGTGGTCATTGGTGAGCATTTCAGAGACTGGCAGTGGGGGTGCATCTTTGCCACTACCAGGGAGAGTGAGGGCATAGTAAAACACTCTTCTCCTGACCAGGCACTTTGCACACAACATTGCCTGTCGCATCCAGATGCAAAGTCAGGGATGCCCTCCTCCTAAGGTGTTGCACAAGTATGTTGATCCCCGCCTCCGTATACAGGTGCACACCAAAGGGATTTACCTGGTAGTGTTGTATGTATCCGGGAAATTTTTGGAAATTGTAGTCACACTCCATGATGATGTTTTGTGTCATATGTATCTCTATGAACATGTCATCATGGAGCCTTTCCTTATTGCTCATTTCATATTGAATCATTCTCAGGACATCCTTTGTAAGGCATCTTGTCAGGTTACCTGAGGCCAACTCTTCTATGGGTGCTTTTCGGAGTTTACTGTAAAATTAGTTTGTCATTCCTTTCCTCAGAGCCCTCGCAATTCTTCCCCTTTTCGGTCGTGTAGCTGGCCGAAACTTTTTTTCTGTTTTTCTGTGTTTGATATGTCCAATTTGATTCACATTTATTTTTACTACACTGCCTTCTTCAGGTTCCCTTTTTTTGGTGAAACAGTATTTGGCCCAGCATGAGGGGAAGGTACACACCACTGTGATATTTAAATATGGACAATTAACCTTTCGGCTGAGGGGAGCTTTTACATGCTGGCTCTTGAAAGAAAGGGTACAGCATGGGTTTTGTTTTCGAAAACTATTATATAAGACATGAGTCCATGGCTTCCTTAATTTTCTGCCCATGAGCGGGACAATTTTTTTCCATTGTTTTTTTCCAACAGTTATGGTAAATCTTTTGCTGGTTCTTGGCAGTTTTCGAAATTCCCCCTTCTCTCTTCCCTCATCACCTTCTTCAAGCTTGTCTTCGGCCCTGTCCTCATCGTTCGGCCGTACCACACGTTCGGCCGTATCCTCATCACTCCCACTCACATGTTCCGTCCCATCCTCGACACTCCCTTCTTCAGCCCCATCCTCACCACTCCCTTCTTCAGCCCCATCCTCACCACTCCCTTCTTCAGCCCCATCCTCAACATCCACACCTTTAGCCCCATCCTTATCATCAACATCTTCAGCCCCATCCTCAACATAAACACCTTCGGCCCCATCCTCGACAATCCCTTCTTCAGCCCCATCCTTATCATCAACATCTTCAGCCCCATCCTCAACATAAACACCTTCGGCCCCATCCTCTTCACTCACACTTACATGTTGCCCTTCGTAGTCACTGCTCTGGGGTCTCTGCTCTTGTTCATTTGCTTCATGTTCGACCAAATTGTGAATGCCATTTCGGTTATGGGTCCAAAAAACCCACAGCCAATGCCATTTTTTTTTTTTGTCTTCAATGCCGAAAATGTCCAAGGATAATTGTGACCAGAACGAAGATGAATAGGTTGTATCTTCTTTGGTGATGTTATTTCTCCTCATTGTTTTGACTACAACCTCAAGTCCACCAGATTCTTCCTATAGGTCCTCTAGTGCCTTTTTTGCACCTCCCCATTGCAAATGGCCTCTTTGCACCTCCCCATTGCAAATGGCCTCTTTTCCCCATTGCAAATGGCCTCTTTGGCCTCTCAAGGAAAGACAATTAATTTTAGATCTACATTTCATGAAACTAAACATTCAAACAATTGTGTATTTTACTTCTTTAGGTTAATTCCTTCACAAATGCTTTGTGTCTAGGCTACTAAATTGATTTGATAGATAATAATTAATTTTTATCATGATTTTGACTTATACGGAGTGGTCATTGGTGAGCATTTCAGAGACTGGCAGTGGGGGTGCATCTTTGCCACTACCAGGGAGAGTAAGGGCATAGTAAAACACCCTCTTCTCCTGACTGACACTAAAACTTTTGCCCTCCTAAATGATACAGATAACTTTGATTAAATAATTACTGTAATTGAACAAGTAATAATACATAAGCTATGATTGGATATTGAAATGTGTCAATTTAGTTTCATTCACACTTTTTTGCTCTCCTAGAGATATCAGATAAAACATGCCAGTAATACTGATAACTTTAAATAATTTGAACAAAACAATAATGCATAAGATAACTTTTGGTCTCATCAGTGTAATAAAATGCTGTTAAGATACATTCTCCCATGTGTTAAACTTTGCAAGGCTCCCTCTTGTCACGGCCATATGAGTTTCCTTTTTGGAATGTTCATAAAATCAGTTCTGGTTCTGTGGCGGCGGCAGGGGGCGCTGCAGCTCCCCCCAGAATAGCCATAGCGCCACCATAGCACGCCCAAGAAAATTAGGGTTTGTTTGATATTTTTATGTAATTGTATTCTGTTATTTATTGTGTGATGACAATAATGTTTCACTGATAGAATAAAATAATAATTAATTAAGAGATGTTTTATACAAAAAGCAATTCAGTCAATAAGCTTTGACACAATTTTCAGGTCGCAAGCGTTGTGATGCTAGAGGAGATGTGACGTGACGAGGTAACACGTGTTAACACTTCATGGATCGGTTTTTGGTTTTCCATCATACCTAGCAAGTTCCATCAGTTCAAGGCACGTCAGCGCTGGTCTGGAGTCAAGAGTAGCCTAGCCTAAAAAAAAAGTGTTCAGACAAGTCGTTGAATGTTCATGACATCATTAATTGAAGTAGCCTATGAGTAGCGAGTGCATAATTACATGACACCACCAATGTCACGCTTAGACACAAGCCCAAAAAATAATTCAAATGACCGCCCCAATGCCATATGGGCATACTGTGAAATACAGATGCAGGTCAGAAAAATATAATTTAATACTGTAGAAATTCTAAATAATACCCCGCGATTGCGGGCTGGCGGAGTTTAACTTAAAAATCGCGTTAAAATAAAAATAAATAAGAAAAGCGGAATCAATTTTTGGCGCTCGTTCAATCTGTGGCGCTGCACCACACATTGGTCTATGTATGGGAAACACTGGAATCAGTTTGTGTCGGTCAGTTCGCCAAGAAGAGTCGTTCGTTTGTTTGTTTGTTCGCATTTCCGGTAGCGGTGAATCATGATTCTCAGTCACTGAGTCGGTCAGACTTGGCTCCTCCCTCGTTCTCGTTCAAACGAATTGCGAATGCACAGTTCTCAGCCGAGTCAGTCAGACTCGGCTCCTCCCTCGTTCTCATTCTCAAACGAATCACGATCGTGCAATGGTGCAAACGGTCATCAATCAATTAATTAAATTAAAAGTTCCTTTTAGCTGAGGAGTGCTTCATGTTCGGAATCAGGATGTTGTTGCCCGGCGGACTTCTCAGTCCTCGAGTCTTCACCGCTAAACACAGTCAGTGAACGAACGGCGACTCACGACTCAGTGACTAGTGGGTGGAGCTGGGAGTCGAGTCTCGGCGAATGAACGATACGAATGAGACGAACTGAAATGGGGAATCAGGTCGGTTTGTTCATGTTAAAGAGTCGTTCGTTCGAACTGATTCGTTTGCGAACGAGCCATCACTAACACACACACACACACACACCTTGAAGGAGTTTTTCACCCGCTCCGTATCCAGCACAGCAAAGCGCTACATGAACCAAACAACAAATGGCCCGAATGTATTTTTGATTTTATTTTGTTGTAATTGAAAGAGCTACATTCTATGACTTTGACAACATGCACAAGGACAAAACAACATCAGAACAGGCCTTTGGAACATGGAGGTTATTTTCTCACAAACAGCATTCCAGAGGGAGCCTTGAACTGTTCCAATTATGTAAATATTAAACCTGAATATAAAACCACTAGGGTCAGATGAGTCCAGCTGATATATTCTGAAACATTATTGCAAGTAGGAAGCGTCAATGGCCACCAAGATATTACAATAGTTGTTACATTCCATGTTCTTTAGGTCTACCACAAGGATGGGTATAGGAGATATTTGCTAAAGTAAAGTTTTTCCCACATTACGCCTCATCTTTGCACCCGATCATAGTCCATCAATTATATGATCCGGCAAAAATAAAAGTGAAAAGGTAGTGTATATGTGATGACATATAAAGACTCACACAGAGGAATCAATGTAATGGTTTCCACAAAGGGAAAATCAGCACGTTGTTTGTTGCTGCATCAACCTGTAGGTCATCATCAAGCAAATAAGGACCACAACACCCTTCCCACAGTTCAATTGCTCACTGAATGACATTTAAACTGCCTCCAATACCAGTACATAAGGATGACAAATTGTCATGTCCTTTTCATTAGTTATTACATGACTGCACTTTTTATGTCAGTGCTATAATAAAACAGAAATCAGAGCCAACACATGATGTAATGTAAACAAAACCCTTCACACACCATCCACAGCATCATGTCATGTCATGTCATGTCATGTGAGAGATGAGTTCAAAGCAACTGTTGGCAATCTTAAGAAAGAAAAGCAGAAGTAGCCAATCAGCCGCAGACAAGGTACCTTGAAGGTACACATTAGTATATAACAGCATATTGTAATACCATGGTCCATAGTTTCGGTTGTGGTTGGGTCTTCAACAGCAACTTAAAAATTCCTTGAAAATAAGCAGAAATATATTTTTGAAAAATGAAAGGTTGTAGTAAGACCATAAATAGGCCATGCCTCTATGGAACAAGTTGTGGGGCTCTAGAGTCAATAATGGCAACACTATTGAAATTGTTGCAAACAAAAAAATGTATATTGAAATGTTTGCTAAATAAAAATACCTTAAAAATTAATAGAGATATATTTTTCAAAACTAAAGGTTGTAGTGAGACCATATAGAGGCCATGCCTATATGGAACAAGTTTTGGGGCTGTAGAGTGAATAATGGCGACGCTAAATTTGACCATTGTGGTCGTTTGTTTTGCCCTTTGCAGACGGTCCCTAAGCTCGCGGCTGAAAGCTGACAGCTCATAGACGCCAATGCAATTCACTGTTCGCTAAAGACGGCTCGTTTGGATGAAAACAAGGTTGTAGCTGGTTCTCTAGGTTACTACATTTAGCTAGAGGTGTCAATTGTGTCACAACGATGTTTCACTGATGATCTATTGAACCACAAACTGCTGGCAGAATCTGCCAATTTCTTTCCAACTTGACGGAAGTATATAACAGACATTTATTCAGTTGATTGCTCTTCTAAGTGACTTAGAAGAGCAATCAATCAATGCAAAACTTTGCCTGTCCTTGTTATAAAACAATGTGCATCCAAACAACTTTAGCCAATGCAACCTCCTATGTCAGTGTTGCTTTACGAATACCCTACTATATATTGAATTATCAATAATTGTTAAGTGTGTGTGTGTGTGTGTGTGTGTGTGTGTGTTGTCACGTAGGCTATAGATATAGACTGATTGTCTTGGCTTGCATCCATGAAATATTGTAATGTTATAGGCCTACTGCATATTGAGAACATTTAGATATTGGGCAAAAATCAGGGGATGAGGGCCCCCGAATATTGACGGGTATTTCGCACACTGCCATATCAATATATAGCCTAACATATCTAAATATGACACTGTACTAGACACAAATGCATTTTCCACTAGCTAGTGGTGGTCATTACATTGTAGTGGAACTAGTGACGACAACAGCTATAGGTTACGGTGTAACATGGTAGGCACTGCAGCTCTCGTCATTGCATTCATTTGGTCTGGCATTTCTCTTCCCCGATTGGTTACAAAGCCTTCAAACTTAGTGGTCAAGCAAAAAGAGAGAGGAGCTTATTTTGCATATGGTCCAGCTATGAATATTCATAGCCGGGCCGAAGCCAGGCCATAGCCGGAGCTCAGCCGGACCATAGCTGGAGCTTCGGTCCAGCTTCAATCCGGACTTTAGAGAGTCAAAGCCAAAGTTCCTTTCCCCCAATTCTTCTCAACCATGGCCGAGATAACCCCCACTACGAGTCTTTACTTGTTGTGGAAGTACCAGAGACGTCAGACGCAGTCTTTATGATTGATAATATCATCTGAGGCGCACATAGCTTTTGGTCGTGATATTAGATATTATATTATATAGATACGTTATATTGTATAATGTATTATTATTATTATATAATAATAATAATATAGATATAGAACTCAGAGAGTCCACAAACAGCAACAATCAATTCTCCTGCATGCTGTGGTTCACTCTGACAGCTCATTGGTCAATGGGCAGCAGCTCATTTGCATGAACGCTACAGACACCAGAAACAGCACATTCTGAAGGGACTGAAACAGAGGGGAATAGCGGTAGGCAAGATTTCTTTTCCTAAAAGCTATTTCCAGCAAACAGCTTCAAAAACATGTTTTCTGGAACTCAAATATTATGTTTACTTGTTGGGAAAACACCATAATATGTCAAATATAGCAAATTAAGATTTTCAGCGTGCCAATATTTTTATGGTGTGACATACCCTTTATGGAATGAAGCCCATTCAGAATAAGACGCTATTTAACATATTTATTATGTTATGCAAGATGACACATATGAAAGAAAAGTCTGTTTACATTCCATTGATGTATATTAACAATAACTTTAAGAGCAACAGGCAGATTGGCACCCCCAACTAACTTACTAGTGAGTAAACTGCTCTGTGAGAATATGTGTTCTGGTTGATGGTGTCTGCCAATGCTTGGGAAAGTTTCCATTTTAGACCTCCTGGCTCAGTTCTGACCAATCAGGCATTTAAGCCATCTCTTCCCTGATTGGCTTGGGGGCTCCTTCTTTCCTGTCAATCTCCCAACTGCTGGAAAATAACCTAGGGGAAACAACCTTCTTTCCCAGTCTCTAATCAACCTCTCTCAATCCAAGGACACATACACACACACACACACACACACACACACACACACACACACACACACACACACACACACGCCCCCCCCCCCCCCCCCCCCCCCCCCCCCCACACACACACACACACACACACACACACACACACACACACACACACACACACACACACACACACACACACACACACACAAGCAGGGTGTATTTGGGGAGTGGTGTGTGAGTGTGTGTGTGTGTGTGTGTGTGTGTGTGAAGAATGGGAGGGATGCCATTTAGAGATACTTTATTTGGCCTGCAGTGATGTAAAATAAACATTGCTTATTTAGAAAAAGGTTATGACTTTTTGAGGTTGTACACACACATATACATATACACACACAAACATACACATACACAGATTGGCACTCACTCTCATCGCACGCAGGTGCACACACACACACACACACACATTATTTTGCTATCTGTTTATATGGGCAGACAAGGATGTGCAATGAGAGAGAGAGACCACACAGGGGTGCTAGAGTGCAGTGGAACGCTGCAAAAGTAAACAATTAAGAACTTCCAAAAGAGTTGGCAAAACTGCCAGCCCAACAACGACATAGTCTTTTGTAAGAGATTACTTACTCACCATCCCTGGCACTGGACATTATTTTACACTCACTACTGAAACTAATCCACCATATAGTTTATAAAAGGAAAACAATCGCTAAAGTTATCAAAATCACAGAGCCTGTTAACAACATACAGAGACGTTTCTTTTCATACCATTTGCTGTTTTTGCATGGCAAAACCTACTGCTTTACATACATAGCATGGACACATAAATACACACACACACACACACACACACACACGGACACACACACAAACACAGACTAAGAGAAGATATAGAGAACAGAAATATGTACAGACAGAACACAGATAGAGAGACAGCATGTGGACAGAGAGCGACACACGCATGCCCATTACATTCACGTTACGGCTACTTAACAGGGTTCAGAGGAGCAGCGTTTGATGCTCAGCAAGCCTTGCATGGTAAATACAAGTTTAAAAAAGGATGCATTGTAGGAGGCTTTGGCTGGCTCGGAGGCCCACGTCAGAGGGAAGCTGTGTGGGGGGGGGGGGGGGGGGGAGCGCAGCAGACATGGATTGGTTACGTGTCTGTGCCGGTCGTTTGAACCAGAAGTGGCTGCGAAGGGTGGAAAGTGGTGTCATTTTGTTGCATAAAAAGCACTCTTTGAATTGATTTGTGTTGAAGAGAAGGCAAGTGACCGTGTTGATAGTGTTTAATGCGTGTCTAGGTGTGAGCGTGTTACTTCTATGTGAACCAATATGAATTTATGCTCTCAATATGCTCTTGAGGTTTAACAAAAGAGCGCACTCAATTGGTTGGCTGAGAGGTTTACTCAATGACCTGGTTTTTTAAGACCAGGTCATTGAGATCAAATTTCGACTTGATATAAAAATACTCAAACATAACACAACAAGACGGTTAAAGTTGGGTTACAGTGCTTGTGTTACAGTATAGTTACAGTAGATAAGCAGCTTGGCCAACTGTAACAATGGGTACGCCACATGTGTTACCCCAGCATTGTGTAATACTGGATTCTGATTGGTCCCTAACATTCAAATGGTGTGCATTATTTATCAATAGAGGCACACCTTTACCTATTCCCAACTGCCTAACAGTTGCAAATTCATTTGTTAAACAATAAACAATAATCCAATAATATTATTAAACTTTATTATTAAACTTCTGTGTGTGTGTTAGAGTGTGTGTGAGTGTGTGTATGTGTGAGGTAGTCCCTATTAGAGTTACTCCAGGTAAGTAGGTTAGACCCACAGGGTTTCTTATGGGGCCAAATGGAAGTGACATGAGAGTGTGTGTGTGTGTGTGTGTGTGTGTGTGTGTGTGTGTGTGTGTGTGTGAAAAAGAGATAGATGCCATTTAGAGATACTTTATTTGGCCTGCAGTGTTGTAAAATAAACATTGCCTATTTAGAAAGATGTTAAGACATTTTGAAGAAGCACACACACACTTATACACACACACACACTGGCTCCTCATTGATCTGTGCATAGGGCCCCCCAGGTGGCCTGTGTGTCAAAAGCTGAACAATAAATAAGACGAGTGACACACTGTCCAGGAAGATGTGCGTGTGTTTCAGGTATAGTGGTTCATGCTGAAACTCTGAAGTGTATGAGAGGTATGCACACATGAAGTCACTAACTCAAGTGGTGCTTTGAGACACAGAAGACAATTAGGAATAGGAATTATCTTTATTATTTTGTAGACAGCACCAATGCTACTATTGACCTGATGCCAGGCTAAAATAGTGTTTCATCAAGTATAATATATCTCAAATGATAATCCAAGGCCAGTAAGGGCTTGGTCTACTTCTAGACGTTCATTCCTTAACAGTTTTCTGTCGCGTAGAACAAGAAACATTTTTGCTAGTGATTCAAAAATGTGCTTTGCTTTATTTTAAAGGCTGGTAATTTCAAATGATTTCCTTAATTAGTAATTAACCTTGTTCACTGTGTTCCCTACAGTATGTGACAACCCATGGTGTTCATTGTCACTGTGAAAAGAAAGAACAAAGACGGTAGAATTCAAATATTGTCAAATGAACATTATTATTTTATTTTTTATTTAACCTTTATTTCACCAGGAAAGTCCCATTGAGATTAAAAACCTATTTTTCCAAAGGAGTCCTGGCCAAGAGGCAGCAAAAAAGGCAGCAAAAGTTACAGTTACAACATACAGACAGCAATTAAAATTATGAAAAACAGTTACAAGTAAAGGAGGTTGTCTCAAGTGCTCTCAGCCTGGATTTAAAAGCATTCAAAGAAATCAGTTCCGTTATTTTCAAGTCTTTTTGCAGCATGTTCCTTGTAGAAGAAGCAGAGTAGATGAAAGCCCTTCTTCCCAATTCTGTGTGGGCAAATGGAACAGACAGCAACAACTGATCATTTGAACGCAAACTGTAAAAATCAACACTTCTTCCGTGTGATTAGATTACAGATGTAGGAGGGCAGTAGTCCAAGCATGGCCTTGTAAATAAAAGTGCACCAGTGTCCCAGCCTCCTGGTGGACAAAGAAGGCCATCCCACTCGAGAATACAATTCACAATGATGGGTCAGGGCTCCACAGTTAGTAATAAACCTCAGAGATGCATGGTAAACAGTGTCAATCTTACTTAGATATTTAGCTGAGGTGTTCATATACATCAGGTCCCCATAATCTAAAATGGATAAAAAAAGTTGCAGTGTCAAGCCGCTTTTCCACCTCAAAAGAGAAACAAAACTTATTTCGGAAGAAGGAACCCAATTTAAGTTTGAGTTTCTTCACAAGATTGTCAATATGGGGCTTGAAGGTGAGGGAGTCATCAAGCAAGACACCAAGGTATTTGTACATATGAACTACCTCTATGACATTTCCCTCAAGAGTGGCCACTGTGGGGACAATTTGAGGTACTATCTTAGTGTTTGAATGGTGTTTGATTAGTTTAGTCTTGTCAGCATTGAGGACTAGTTTTAGCTGCAGGAGTGTTTGCTGGACCACATCAAAAGCTCTGTGCAGAGATTCAACAGCTTTAGCATGAGTTGATCCAAAACTGCAAATAATCGTGTCATCAGCATAAAAATGCATGTTAGCATCTAACACATTTTTTCCCAACTCAATTATCACTAAAGCATATCGGTACTTTTCAACCATTTCAAATCCTCATTCCCCAGCTAGCATTGTGTGTCATTATGTTCTCAGTGTGTGGCCACTCAACCACAATATAAGTTCCAGGTACTTTACCCTCTCAAATGGCTAGCTCCTTGTTGCCTGGCAAAGAAAGACCACTTTTTTTTCCCTGCTTTTTTTTGCTATGAAGACCCTCTACCTCGTGTCGCCATTGGCTGCAGGAGTTGTTCAAAATGTGCCTCACTGTTGCCATAGCATCTGTCCTGTCGGAGGGGGGAGGGCGTGCTGTGTGCACACGGGATGGGTGTAGAAAGAGTCTTTAGAAAGGATGAGGAGAGGATGAGTTAAAGTGTGTCCGAGGGGCATAATGAGAGGGAGGAATACCAAATTATGGGAGGAAAAGCAACGGACGAGAGGAAGGGGGAAGAGAGGTAGGGACGTAGGACGAGAGACAGAGTGGAGAGAGGTAAAGGGATGTAGGAAGAGAGAGCGAGGGAAGAGAGGTAGAGGGATGTAGGATGAGAGACAGAGTGAATAGAGGTAGAGGGATGTAGGACGAGAGACGGTGAAGAAAGGTAGAGGGATATAGGACGAGACACTGAGTGGAGAGAGGTAGAGAGATGTAGGAAGAGAGACAGAGTGAATAGAGGTAGAGGGATATAGGACGAGACACTGAGTGGAGAGAGGTAGAGAGATGTAGGAAGAGAGACAGAGTGAATAGAGGTAGAGGGATATAGGACGAGACACTGAGTGGAGAGAGGTAGAGAGATGTAGGAAGAGAGACAGAGTGAATAGAGGTAGAGGGATGTAGGACGAGAGACAGTGAAGAAAGGTAGAGGGATATAGGACGAGACACTGAGTGGAGAGAGGTAGAGAGATGTAGGAAGAGAGACAGAGTGAATAGAGGTAGAGGGATATAGGACGAGACACTGAGTGGAGAGAGGTAGAGAGATGTAGGAAGAGAGACAGAGTGAATAGAGGTAGAGGGATATAGGACGAGACACTGAGTGGAGAGAGGTAGAGAGATGTAGGAAGAGAGACAGAGTGAATAGAGGTAGAGGGATGTAGGACTAGAGAGGGTGAAGAGAGGTAGAAAGATGTAGGACGAGACACTGAGTGGAGAGAGGTAGAGAGATGTAGGAAGAGAGACAGAGTGAATATAGGTAGAGGGATGTAGGACGAGAGAGGGTGAAGAGAGGTAGAAAGATGTAGGACGAGACAGAGTGGAGAGAGGTAGAGGGATGTAGGACAAGAGTGAAAAGAGGTAGAGATATGTAGGACAAGAGACAGAGTAGAGGGATATAGGATGAGAGACAAGAAAAGAGGGAGGAGGTGAGGGATAAAGGGCAGGATGCAGGGCTTGGAGAGTTAGAGGTGGAAGGCTGGGTGCGTGTAGGAAGGTGTGAGGAGGGGGTGGTGCAAAGGTGGGGTGCTGAGGATGGGGAGATCAAAAGAGAGGAAAGACAGAGATCAGGAGTGTGTGTGTGTGTGTGTGTGTGTGTGTGTGTGTGTGTGTGTGTGTGTGTGTGTGTGTGTGTGTGTGTGTGTGTGTGTGTGTGTGTGTGTGTGTGTGTGTGTGTGTGTGTGTGTGTGTGTGTGTGGAGGGGGGGGGTAAGAGAAAGACACAATGTACAGTGTGATAAGGTTTCTGGGCAGAGGAGAGGAGTAAGTAGCCCAGTCAGGATTTGTACCATTTACCCACAAACTGTCTGGTCTAAAATAACTCAGTGTCTTGGACCAAACAAAGCTACTTTAATTCCTGATGTGGTGTCTAGGCTGTGCTCATGTACATAAACCAAACTAAATACAATTTTCAGTGGTTCTACTGTGACAGTGAACAAGTAGGACAACCTGGGAAATCAAAGAAATATAAAACCTCAGCAAACGCAGCTAGGTGAGAGGAGATATTTCTGTGTGTTGGTTTGTGTGTGTATGCATGTGTTAGTGTGTGTACATAATTGTATTAGAGGTGACTTAATGGAGGGTAGGTTGTGGTTCTGTTTTTTTTAGCTTAGGCTGGTGATTTATGAGTGGAGCATATATCCTGTTGAACAGAAGAGTACAACACAGGGGATGAAGAGTGGCCTTCCAATGATGAAGCACAGCCTATTATGCTCCCACAGTGTTTAACCTGTGTGTGTGTGTGTGTGTGTGTGTGTGTGTGTGTGTGTGTGTGTGTGTGTGTGTGTGCATGATTGTGTGTGTGTGTGTGTGTGTGTGTGTGTGTGTGTGTGTGTGTGTGTGTGTGTGTGTGTGTGTGTGTGTGTGTGTGTGTGTGTGTGTGTGTGTGTGTGTGTGTATGCATGCGTCCATGCATCTGTGTTCGTGTGTTAGTAAGGGGGGGATGATCCTGTAAATCCAGCCCTTTCCCTTGGTGGATAAGTCCCCAAAGCCTGCACACTCTGAAGGCCCAGTACCTCCACACTGCCCCTGATCTGCCCAGCTAGGGACCAAAGGAGGAGGCTTATGCTTTGCCGTCCGATTGGCTGCGGTTGTGGAGCTGATTATAGGATGTCAGTGATGGCAATGTGCATGTGATGGTTTTCAGAGTGAAGAGGAGGCAGGCTATTAACATAATTTTTTGGTTGCTAATTCCCACATTTTATATTCTGCAGCAGTCTAGCAGACATTTACACGTGACTCACAGCAAATGTCGTTTTTATTCATTCTTTCAGGGTGCACAATCTTTCAGGGTGAAATGAATCTGCCTAGACATAGACTTGGAGCAGTTCTTCAATAGAATAGAAGTAACAATATATTTACATCTTGTGAAATCGCTTTTTATAATATATGTATTTAGTATATGCTACACATGAACCTCCTAAGATGGCACAATTTGATTGGTTCGCTATCTCGGGATATTGGGCAATATCCCATGATTGAGATCTCAAACTCGGGATTGTTTTAGCGTGCGTGACGGTCGTCTCGTCACTCTAATAAAAACAAATAAATCCCGGCAAAAAGTGTTATCTTGTTTATTTTTGGAGTGTTCACGTGTAGTATATACTAAAACAATTATTCACCTCAGGCTCCGTATATAATACTCCACTACTCACTTCGCCTTCGGCGAATAGTTGTTAAATATTAGGGCTGGGCTATGATTAAAAGTTTTAATCGCGATTAATCACTAGTATTTGTGAGTTAACTGTTAAAGTTAAATGAGATTATAAAATGTACTTAATGAGCAAAAACTAGACCAAGTGATCTTGAGGGAGTTTTATTGACTCACTCAGTGTGGGTTGAATATGAAACTTACGGAACACCACAGATTTGGGAATTGTAAACAGAAAGTTACTACAAGTGTAGTTAAATTCAAATAAGTAGCACCACAGATTTGGGAATTGTAAACAGTCACTTACTGCAAGTGTAATTGAATGTAAAGTATGTGGAACTAAAAACAATAATGATTTCTGATATGAATGTTGACATTCTGTGGGCAAAACCTTTCAAAATCAAAGTGAAAAAAAGAAAGCGCTGTGCGTTAATACATAAATTTGTATTAATCGCGTTAAAGCGTAATTAACGCGTTAACTTGCCCAGCCAGAGTGTATATATATGTAACCCTTTTCTCACTGGCTGGCCATGCCAAGCAAGCAAAATTACAAAAGCCTAATGCTACCAGTTACTAAAATGTTACAAAGAAACCACTGTGGTGCAATAGGATCCTGAATTCTCAGTGGTTATATGGTGAGCTGGCTGACCCTCCTGTGTACTAGTAGGCTAGTGCCATAGAGCGTAACAGTGACTGCCCCCCCCCTTTTTTTTTTTCTGGTTCCAGAAGTAAATTTCACATTCATTTCAACGTCTCTCTTTTCATAAAATCGTCATATAAAGAGTTTTAAGCCTGGAACCAAGCCAATCCTTCATCAAGGTAGTTGTGACCATAAAACCGTTTGATTTGGGGCAAAACATTTTTTGGAAAAAGGAAGAAAAGGCAAAGGTACAAGACTGTGTACATTTTTTTGTGAATGAGTGAAGGAACTCCTCATCCCATAAACCAGGGGTGGGGAACCTTTTTGACACACTTTTTTTAGGCCTTTAAAAATGCTCTTTACTTCACCTAAGAAGTAATCATCAGTCCATTTCTCCTTGAAAACACGACATTCATTATCAACCTTTCATTTCTTGGCGGATGCCATGCTAGCCGTCAATGGTTAGATTTAGAAATGACACTGCAACTTGTTTAGGCTACCCCAATGTGACCCTCAACATTCCAAAGTAAACAAAAAGGAAAATAACCTTTTTCTCCTTAATTAATTTTGTTCAAAAGTTGTCACTTATGCTTGTATAACTATATTGTAGGCTAGGCTATATGCTTTGTTAACATTTTATTAAATACAATTTTTGTTGCCCTTGCCTCCGTGGGCCGGATGAAAGGCTTTGTTGGGCCGTACGTTCCCCACCCCTGCCATAAACCATTGCGGACCTTTTCGCAATGGTTCCAACCCAATAGTTTAGCGTGTTTCTTGCATCTTATAACTTGTGTCATTATTATATTCTTTATATTGTTAATATAAGTTGTCATATATTGTGTGTGTGTGTGTGTGTGTGTGTGTGTGTGTATGTTAGTGTTTCATATAGTGTATAGCGTTGTCATTGACATGGTACGTCCCTTTCGTTGGTGACTGCAGTCACCACGTAATAACGTTACTCGTTTTTAATACATGTGAATTCAGTCTCGTATTCAAATTACGTATTCATTCAACATTATGTATTCCTAGCTTTTAAATGACCAAAATTACTAAAAAGCATTGCTAGTGCTATATAATATATTTTTATTATCATATATTCTATATCTACATACTTTTCAACATGTAGAGCTAATTTCCTCTACAGCTCTTACAACAACTCTAACTTTCCATTAATCTAAGGGAAATCATGGTTGCTGTGGTAAGCGATCAGGTTCAGTGACAGCAGTCATCAACGGCTTGACTTTTGCAGGTGCAGTAAACGTTCCCTGGTAACAGCGAGCTCCACCAATCAGATGTTGTGTCACACTTTAGGATTATGGGTATATATATGGGTGTAGTGGTTTCAAAGACATTGCGAATAAAACATGTTTTTTGTAAAAACTAGATGTTGCCCCGTTTAAGTTGTGGCTTCTACAGGAGCAAAACAGCACACACTTAAAAGATAGCCTGGGTTACTTGTCTAAACAGGCTGCTGCTTGCAACCCAACAATCAATAAACAACAACTATTAACAGTTAAACCGTGACATACATGAAAAAGCCACACCCAAACAAAAAAAGAGCGTGCTTGACGTCGGGGCCTGTTGGTGCACAAGGTCTGTTCTCAGTGGAGAGAACCAGACAGCCACAGTTGGCTACGATGCCCATCCAAATGTCTGACATTCCGAGGGCGATAGAGTTTGTGTGTGGGTCAGTATGAGTAGTTATACTCACAACCCATCGGTCATGAGTTCGGGAAAACACTGTGCGGTCCCAGGCGTTGTCCTGAAAACTATTTACACAATGTGATTGGCTTACAGATTTACAAATGCCCAGCAACATATAAATAAAGATACAAAGAACAAATATATTTTATTATGCCCACGATTTTGCAGGCATAAACTATTTATAGCAGGGGTCTCCAACCTATTTTCCTCTGAGAGCTACCTACCTTAGAGAATAAAAATGACAGAGAGCTACTTGTGTTTTATATTATGTGTAACATTTATTCACATGGCCAGTTTGTATCAAAATCACCGGAATAAGGTCATCCAACACACCTCAAATTAAACTAATTTATCTGTCTTTTTAACTATCACACACTGTTAAACAACATATTTTTTGCATGAACATTTTCAAAATACTGGCAGCCAACTCCCAATCTGTCAAAATATAGAAATTGAACTCTTCAATATGCATATCTAATGCATTTATTTATCTTTTCAACTATCACTGATAAACTCACATATTTTTCCATAACATTTACAAAACACTTACTTCTAATACTCACACCTTGTGTGAAAACATAGCCTAAAATTTAACTCAGCATATATATGCATTTATGCATTTCTTTATCTGTTCAACTATCCAACACAATAATAAACTCATATTTTTGCATGGACATTTACAAAACACTGACCTCTAATTCTCACACTTTGTCAAAACATAAAGGTTGAACTAATCAGTTTGTGCAGGCGTTTCTTCACCTTTACAACTCACACCTTTGAACTCACATAGCGGCTGAAACCATCTATACAGCCATGGAAGCCATGGAACTTATCGTAGTCGTCCATGTGCCAAAGTGCATTTGGCCCTCTACAGCTGTATTGTCGTCTTTTCAAGTGTCCTGCTCGCCTTAATTCGACACCTTCTGGATCAACCAACTTGATAATGCATCTTATGGTATCTTGGGAAACAACAAATCCCTGTTGAACTGTGCGACAATGTAGCCAACGGTACCCCTGCATCTGTCCATTGGTCAAGATCTCATTTAGGACAATAGCCAGCACTTCGTCCAAGTCAGTCTGGTTCTTCCTTCTGAACAGACTGACACTAAGTTCTGACACTAAGTACTATATCATTGCTATGTGCTAAAATGCGCAAATATTTCCTTGTTACTGAAAGAAAGTCTGAAGTAGAGTTTAATTAGCTCATCCAATTCTGGCATTGTAGGTAGTGTTGTGAGCAGTTAAACTGCTGTAATTCATAATAATTTAGCGAGGAGCCTTTTGCAGAAATAGAAGGTGGAAATTTTAAGTTTTGGCCTTTTTTTTTAGCCTTTTTTAGCCTTTTTCTTTTTTCTGAATTGAATTGAATGTAGATAATGAGGGAGATAATGTGTTTCATGTTTGCATTCAACCAAACGACACACTTAGATCTGTCAAATAATTCAATGTGTGAATGACAATATCCTGTTCCTCTCTCCTGAAGAGAGGAATGCAGCCACGTGTCTTCTGTATTTAAGTCTTCAGGGGATCAAATGAGCCAACACCCACGTCCTTGAAGAACAAGCCACGGCCCTTACAACTCAACTAGAAAGATCTACAATCACGTCTCAACCTGGCAGTGGTGGGTAGTAGGTTGTTACAATTAACGCAAATTAGTAAAAAAAGTACTTTTTTCGAGTAAAGAGTACTTTTCACGTTCCATTTAAGTGTGTAAAAACACACCAGAGTTCAGAGACTTCACGCCAGGAGAGTGTTCAGAACTTTTGGTGTCTATTTTATTTTTGCTCATTTTTCATCGCTGCCCTCATTTCTTCCATTTCTCCCCCCCTCCACCAAAGCTTGTATCCCACCCTCTCCCCCCCCTCCCTCTCTCTCTCTATCTCTCCCTCTCCCTCACACCCACTAGCTGTATCCCTTCTCCTCCTCCTCTTTCTCCCTACCTCCTGCAGCAAAAAATGTGTTTATCTCTGAGTGACTTCAAAACGAACACTCAGAGCCTCAAATTCAACCGGTGGTGACGACTAGAAATCTGTCAACCGCAGCCTTGCACGCCATTTTACCCTACATGGAAGAGACAACAGTGTTCGTTTAGGGTGGTGAGAGAGAGATAGAGAGTGTTAAGAGAGGAAGGCCTGAGGGAGAGAGAGAGAGGGGGGACTCTAGGGTATGCGAGGACAATATGGCTGAGAACTGGATAACAGTTTAAGAGAGACAAAGGGCATCAATTGGTAAGAAGAAATGTTGATTAATGTTTTTGTTTGGTGGTTTGTTGTTCGGTTTTGTGGTGGCTTTCCCCATCATCACCATTCAATGACGCACACACACACCCACGGTCACAGGTACACAATCCCCCCCCACACACACACACACACACAATGTCAGAGGTACACATACCCACACACATGCACACAAACACACGGGCACAGGGACACACAAACCCCCGCACACACACAAACAAACACACCACAAATCTGGGATTCAGAGAGTCCTGAGACTTCTAACCTGGGACTCAGCAGGTCCTGAGACCACAAACCCGGGACTCAGCAGGTCCTGAGACCACAAACCTGGGACTCAGTGGGTCCTGTATGAGACCCCAAACCTGAGCCAATCTGCAATGCTTTTCTTACTTTGAAATCTGTACCGAATATAAAACAGCATCAGTCACTGTGCCCCAGTGCAAATGCCCTTTCTAATGAAATGTGAATGGCCGACATTAATACAGATGGGTTTATATAGTACAGTATCAATCAAAATTAAAAACCAATGAACAGTGTGAAGTGATTGCCTTCCCTTCTAAACTTGTGCCACTTATTTACAGTTTTTCTCAATCGTTTAAACACTAGAACAATAGATATTTATATATTATATTATATAATATCAGCTCCGGGAGTCGCAAACGGCAACATTCACTTTCTCCTCCATGCTGTGGTTCACTTCGGACTGCAGGGAACGGTTGGCTGGTTGAACACTGATTGGCTGTTACGTAACGTCACTCAGGGAGTGAACACTGATTGGTTGTCATCACGCGACTGCCGCGGCAAAGTTCAAATATTTGAACTTGAGTGATGTGTCGCGTCGTGTCGCGCTACTAAATCCTTGTGAACGCGCTCGCCCGTACCAGGGCATTCATGCGGCGCCATTCATCAAGTCGCGCCGCGGGTTTTTCTAGCGACAAAAATCGCCTGATACACGTCTCTACATTGACTTTGTATAAGTTGTGTCGCCCCGTCACTTTTGGTGTGAACGTACAGTTAAGAGAGCATCAATTAAACACTGGTTTGATAAATTGAACACTTCCATCAAAATACTTTTTGCATATGTTTTGGCTTCATGAGGCCATGTTACATATTCAAATGTATAAAATTGTTTAGAAATAGCTTCCTTTTTTAAAGTTGAATAGGTTGCAATTGTATGGTACATACTTTATAAAGACTGTTGCCATATTGTAATACAATACTGTGAATATATCATATAAATATTGCACTGACACAATCGTATCAGAATAGGATACAATGCATATTGGTCTATCCAATGATCTCCAATGGGCTAATCTCACAATCCCAGCATCCCAGAGTCATATTGTACATCCATAGTTGATACTGCAACATTGTTGGAGTTCTGAGAATACACTAATGTTACCTATTTTGGCAAAACTCACAGTAATTACACTGATACGTTAGTCAAATGAAAAACACTACAGTAAGAAAATGTTTAGACTGTCTTTCGGGGGATGTAATGATGAAATCAGTGCACAAGTACAAAAAGGTAAAAAAGCTCATATTTATTTGTTACTGTAATACGTTGAAATGTTCAGCTGAACTGACTGCAAAGCTTTTTGTAGGCCAACAAAAAATAAAAATAAGAATATAAATGTGATGAAACAGCTCTACATGTAAATAAGGCCAGAGGAGCTAATCTACAACACAGTATAGCTCACCAGAGGCCTCTTTTATGCTCACACATGATTGAAGTGTTTAGCCAGTTGAGTTGAAAAACAGTGAACAGGTGAGAAGTGAGTGAGACCAATTGGTAATTGGGTGTGGCGTTTTGGAGGCCAGTGTTTTCCAGGTGAACCAAGTGTGCTAAATGATGAGATTTGTGCTTAGAGTTTTGCAAAAATGTGATTTAGAATTTCTATATGAGTGAAAACAATGGAATTGTGCTTAGAGTTTAGCAATCTGGAGTCATGTAGTTGATACAAGTTTTAGAATTGTATGCATAGTTCCATTTTTGTGTGTGTATACAATCGAGAAAAACTGTAATAACCATTGCACTGTAAATTATACTGTAAAATATCCCAGGAAATTCTTTATATTTTGAAAATCTAGTTCACAATCTTCCTCAGATGTAGGTGAGCTGATGGGCCCTTAGCCTCCTGGAAAACCATCCCAGCGACCCAGGTTCCATCCTGCCTCCGGTCCTCTGCTGTCATTTCCTCTCTCTCAACCCACTTTCCTGTCCATCTGCACCTCCTCTCAGAAGGGCGAACGTGACCCAACCATTTGAGCCGGCACTAGATGTGTTTTCCCACTAGCAGTGTGTAGCAAGTGGACCAGAATAAAATGATTTTTAGAGAAAGTCCCTTGATAGATTGACTCATGGACGGATGTGTTTTATTCTTCAGAAACTTTATAGTCCAGATATTCTTTTATGGAAAAAAATATCTGCAGTAGAAAAGGGACATAATACAGTAGTAAAATAAAAGTGTATGTGTCAAAGTAAAAGGTAACAATCCCTGTTTCCCTTGCCATCCCTATATCCATACCAGGATCTTCTGTTTGGCATTAAAAAGACTCATCCCATCTGTGTCTCTACACGGATATGAAATCCTGCTCCACACGGACATGAAACCCTGCTCCACACGGACATGAAACCCTGCTCCACACGGACATGAAACCCTGCTCCACATGGACATGAAACCCTTCTCCAACGGTGTGGAGTAGAAGGACTCCACTGATGCTTCTCTCTCTGAAGCTTGGCGGCTCGCTATGCACCATCCACACGACTGCATGCCACTGCTTCTTATGTTGGATGTATAACACTTGCATCTGCATAATATTATATAATTAGTCAAAAACACCGTGACCAGTAAGTGGTTTCCTTTTGGATGTTTGTACAGACCCAGAGAGGGTCCTGGGTGGGACTACAGGTGGCCCCATCCACATGACCCCCTCCCTCTCAGAATGCCCCCAAACCTACACCCCTAAATAAAACATCCTAGTAATTCAGATTTGGCTTATGTTTAATGGATGAGACACAAATCAGTGCAGAGGCCAAAGCGATGAGCATGTTGACATTATGTATCCGTGTTCCAGGCCATATGTGTGTGAGTGTGTATGTGTGTGTGTGTGTGTACATTTATCTCTCACAGAGTGCAGCAGGACTGCGGGCACTTTCCCATCATTTATTAATCAGAATAGCTAATGTCCGCTTGTGTGGCCGTCCTGTGAAACAGATGAAAGCCACTTAGAGCCACCAGTCCTGTAGTGTACAGTACGGTACTGGACCTGATGGTCACAGTTCCTCTCTAGAGAGGTAGACTGATGGCTAGATGGATTCATGAATTAATCGATTTGGACAGATGGGTAATTTGTCAAGCTTAAATTTTTAATAGTATTTTTAAGGGAGATTGAGAATTCATTTTTTTATTTAACAATTTTTGTGGTTTTCCTTGGCGATGTAATATTCAGCCTCATGTCCTTGAGCATGATAGAGGATATGAGCACGGGTTTGGTCTTAAACTGATAAGGGGAATGTGTATTGGAGGGGCGTGTGCGACTTTATCTCACTCCTGTCAGAGTCTGAGCAATCTGAATTGGATTTGGCCTCTCGCACAAAGTGTTTGAATCGTTTGAATCTCTTAATGCTCAGTGAATCATCAAAGTAAAATTGAAAGTATTTTATTCCTCAAATAATTTTAGGGTACTACGTATTGCATGTTCCGTAACGTTGGTACAAAGTGTTCCCTATCTGATCTTCTCACCTGGACCAAGAATTGGTGTGTGTGTGTGTGTGTGTGTGTGTACGTGGGAGTTGCTGCCACAACAGAGTGGCTTCCAGAGACATAGACAAATGCCATCTGGCACTGACCACAACTCAAGGGACCCCCCCCGCCCCCCCAACTACACTCAGCCCCTGCTCCATCAAGCCATCCATCCATTGACCCGGACATCCCCCCATCTCATCCAGGGCCCCACTAGGTACAGCCATTATCTGCATGTTCGGGTCTGGGGGGTGGGAGTCCATTTGGAGCAGTCCCGGTGGAACTTTGACACGGTAGAAGGTTCTGGAGAACTTAGAGGGGACATCTGTTGCCCTTTGCTATCGTAGTGTGTGTTGTTGAGACTGGGCGTGTGTAGATGAGTGTGCGTGTAATTTTCTGTGTCTATATCCATGGTGTGATGTGGTGATGTTTGTGCAGCAGAATACTGATGAGGATGTGTAAATATTGAATTAGAAGGTTTATAGCATCGGGGTTCTAGACCATGGGATTGCTATTGCATTGGACAAGGTTGGACGTCTGTGTGTACTTGAATACATGGAGCTATCCTTTTATCTAAAATCTAATAAAATGTTGATTCATTGGCAGGAAAACTAAGATAACAAAATAATAGCATAAGACAATAAATAACTATTTATTATCTCGAGATCTATCAATATCTATCTCTAGAATTATCTATCTATTTATGTATCTCTAGTATCTATCTATTTCTAGTTTTATCTATATATCCATCTATCTATCTTTAGTATTATCTATCTACCTACCTACCTATCTACATACCTACCTATCTATCTATCTAATACAAATGCTGCACAACACATGTATTTCTCTCACTGTGTTCTTTTTGTGTGTGAAGCGTAGTGTTGGCTGCGTTCTGTATGTGCCTCTCTCCCTCTCTCTCTCAGGTACAGTGTGACGCTGACAGTCACGAAGAGCATCAACTTGCTGCAGTCAATTACAGAGCAGAGACCCCATAGCCCCGCGGCACGACCACTGCTCTGGGCTCCTCTTCCACCTCCTCCTCTCTCACCTGAGCCCTCTCCCTTCCTCCCCCCTGCTCTCTCTCTGTCTCGCTCTCCCTCTCCCACTCTCTCTCTCTATAACAGCCCCAGAGTGTGTCGCTGCAAGCCAACGCTCCTTTCATCTCTAGCACATCAACTGTCGCTGTTGTCAAACGCTGCCCCCGCCCCCCCCCCCCACCTCCCCTCCATTTCACAGGGTGATGTCTGTGAATATCTGAAGTGGTTGTGGTGGTGGATGTTAGGTACGGTTAAATAAAGTGAGCTGGGTCTAGGAGAGGAGGGAGAGAATATGTATGTACAGGGGAGTGTACTAACACACACACACACACACTCACAGTCTCACACACACACACACACACACACACACCTGTGGCGCGCATGGTGGAGGGGAGGGTGAGCTCGGCTGTCTTGTTTGGGCCCTCAGGAGGAGGGAGGCAGCGGCGTGCTCGTGGTGACATTGTGTGTAAACAGGCTCATCCATCCTCCCTGCAGGTCCGGGCTCCTCCTTCCTCCCTCAGGTCCAGGCTCTGGGACTCACTTAAGGTGGAGATGTCTGAGGATGTGGGCTCAAATGAACGGCTGCATTGTCTGCGTTTACACAGGCCTATAGCTGTTGTGTTTCCGTTTGGTTGGATACAGTAAGCTAGCCTGACGTCGCCAGACTCATTTGCAGATGCGTATCAGTCTGGAACCTCTCCATTCCGAACGCCAGAGCAGAGAAAACATGAGCATTCGTCTGGTTCCCAACATTAAGCCACACTTTAGATATATACTGTGTAAACTTTGACTATATATATACACATACAACTGTATAACTATTTAACAATATATATATATATATATATATATATATATACAGAGATAGAAAGGGAGAGATGGAAGTCTAGATGTATGGATGGATATTTATATCAACACAATATCCCTCCACGCCCCCCCCCCCCCCACCACTCTGTGTTCATCCCACCTGGGAGCCATTAAATGAAGGGCCATGGGAGCGGGAGAGGGGGGGGGGTTACACATTGATCTCTGACTTTGTCGTCTCCTGTTCTTTTCAATTCCACGTCTAATCTGTTTCACTTGGTTTGGCAAATCATGAAGTTGTCATTGAATGGAATTCTGGTAACTCCTTAAACTCAATTAAATAATCTGTTTAGTGTGATTGTTTTTTAACTTCCCATTATGCATACAGATGCATCTTAACTACTTACCAAGAACCCATCCTGCTTCACCCTTTGCAAGACAATCTACTTCATCAGAGGTACTTTATCTCCCCATTATCCCTGAAAAAAACAACTATGACAATCACCAAACCTCAGACACAGAATCCTACGCCTTTTATTCATTCTATTTCAGGTTAATAAAACAGTTCATCATAACTTTGAGCAATTAACAAACCTACACCATGAAGTGAAATCCACAACACAACACTGCGTCTTATTAAAGGGGAACCAGACACACACCCACACACACATCGAGTGGAAAACAAATCTGAGGTGTGATCACACCCTTAATCTCTGGGACACTAGGCAGCTGTTTCTCACTTCACAGCTCACTGCCTCGCCCTCCGGTCAACTAAGAACGTGCTCGTCTTACACCTGCGGATTAGAGTGTTGGACGGACATAGGACAAGGAGCTGAACACACCCACAGTCAGGGCAGGTGACGGACAGGGTGAGGCGGGGGGAGCCACAGCCGTCCTCTTCCACGTGTTCCATGATGCTCCTCTTCCACAGCGGTCCTCTTCCACGGCGGTCCTCTTCCACGGCGGTCCTCTCCCACGGCGGGCCTCTTCCACCGTCCTCTCTGGGTGCTTTGTTACACTATCCTAACAAATGGTTTCAGGAAAGGTGCATGAAAATGTTCTTTGATAATGTACTAGGTACTAATTACAGTAATACTACTGAATGACTAATGAAGTAATAAGAGTGATTAGTGTGTGATAAATTTATATAGGCTTTGTTTGACCTGAATGAGGAATTATTCCTAAACCCAAAGCACATGCCTTAATCCAAAGCACAAGAGTCTTAAAACAATATGAATCTATGTGTGCTTTGGCCTCTACACCAAAGCTTATACTTGGGAAAGACAAGTTAAAACACCCTGTCTGAACCTTTTAAGAAAAAGTGTGTGTAAACTTTTAAAATCAGCAGTGTGTAGACTGGGATATACCTCTTCCTTCTCAAATCTCCATCTTGCCCCTGAGTAGCTAATCGGTTGAAGGCTGTGAGGCCATCTGACGATGTGATCTGGGATGGTACAAAGGTATTACACATTGATAAACCGAGGACAGAAGCACAGAAATCCCCCCTCCCTATCAGCGTGTTTATTCACCGGTTTTAAACAGGGAATGCTGTGAGGAAGAGCCTGTTTTACATGACAGTTCTGCTCTAATACCTGAGTAGCAGCGGTGAGGGCTCCTGCTGGCTACCTTGAGGAGTGTGTGATGCCGAACGCAACCCTTTCATCATCGGTTCACTGCTGCAGAGCAAAGCCCCCAATCCATTAGGGGGCATCTGAACATGAAACACATGGAATAAAGTAAAACGCCAAGGCAAGCCTTTTTGAAGTAAACTTACTCTTGTCAACATGCTGGTCCCTTCATCTTTCTCCCTCTTTCTCATGCACTCTGTTGCTCTCTCCATCTCTCACTTCCCCCCTCTCAATTCTCTCTCTCTCCCTCCCATCCCTCTCTCTCTCTCTCCTCCTCTCTCCCCCGCTCTCTTTCTCACCACTCTCTCTCGCTCTCTCTCTCCCGCTTTCACTCTCTCCCCCTCTCTCTTTCTCCCCTCTCTCTCTCTCTCTTTCCCCCCGTCTCTCTCTCCCCCTCTTTCTCCTGCTCTCTCTCTTCCCCTCTCTCTCTTTCTCCCCTCTCTCTCTTTCTCTCTCCCCCTCTCTCTCTTTCTCTCCCCTCTCTCTGGATCAGTCATGGCTATTGTAGCTGTTTTGCCATGAGGAGAGTATGGTAATGTCTCATGCAAGAATGTCAAGACTGTTTCATCATTTTTTAAAGTAATGTATTGATGGTAGTGGAGATTATCTTATCTTAATCAAGTTCCACTTTCCAGTCTTTGTACTAATGGGTAAAGCAATGAGTTTATGACAGCAAAGCAGATCATTTACATTACGATACGGCTTTCAAATTGCTTTCGCTCCATCCAAAGATGATTTGAAAGAAAAGTTTGCTACAACTCATAAACCTTCTTTCATCTTGTCTTTCCATGCAGAGCTAATTAGGCACGTTAAGTGTTGGCCAATTATTCCTATAAACCCCCCTCCCCACTCGCCTCCACCGCCACTTCCAAACACACTCCAACAGCATGAAGCTCATGTAACCTCACCATATCAAACTTGACCTCCACTACTTTCATCTCCATGCCTCCTGTTCATTTTGACACACATCTATACCCCCTTTCATCTTCCGGTATCTGTCCGAACCTGCCAGGGCGAACGGGGGGCTCTAGGGGGCTCTTATCCAGAACCCACAATTGCTTTGCGCCAGTCTTCCGTATTTGGTAGAGGTTGAATGGAACGCCGGTGGGTTCTTTTTTTCATACTGCAACCCCTTGGCATTTTGTTCATCATCTTTTATCACGGCTGAGCTCCGTAATCAGCTCTCCGCGTACGATGAGACGTCAGATAACAGATACGGTCTGGAGGTAATTACTGATCTTTACCTTTTAATTCTGCGGTTCAGCGGTAGGATGGGTGGAGGAGGAATGTGGTGGAAACTCTTTTTTAATTGGTTATGCGGGCGCTGCCACACGCTGCAGTCCTCAGGGCTCATGGAGAAAAGCTGGGAGAGTGAGAGAGATGTTCTCAACTGAGGTCTAATGTCTACTGTTTATGCCCAGAGCTCAATTGAACAGTTGTCAGTTTTCTTTTAAAGTGCTTGTCTGTTGTAATGGCCCAGACCCACATAGCGAGCATCTCTTTGAAGATCATGGCCTCAGTTTAAACTCTGGCATGTTGTCAGCATGGTTGAGCCTGGCATGCCATGACACATCCTTGCTGGCATCAACCCGTCTCTCCCTGGCAAAGTGGGGGGCTTGTTCTCCCAGAGAGGGAGAAAGAAAGACTGTGCAGGTCGTGGTATGGGTACATAGAATAAGAGTTCAGTCAAGTGGGAAGAGGGGTGTGTGTGTGTGGCTGGGGGAGTTTGTGTAGGTGTTTATGTATGATGCCCTCCTTCCTCCTCCGTCAGTGGTCCTCCTCTTGCATCCCAGTGTCCTATCGTACCCAAGCACCAGCTGGTGCCAATGGTCTGAGGGGCCAATTGTCTGAGGGGAGCCCAGTGGTCTGAGGGGAGCCCAGTGGTCTGAGGGGAGCCCAGTGGTCTGAGGGGAGCCCAGTGGTCTGAGGGGCGGGGGAGCCCGGGCCCGGTCAACCGGTCGAATGATGGCAGTGACAGTCGTGTTTCCTTCACTCCTAAGCAGGCAGAGTTTTTTCTCTGGTTTGCTCCAGTGGTCTTCTGAGTACCAGAGTTCCCACACAGGCAACTAGACTGGTTGATCAATTTAAAATAAGCATAAAAAAACAGATCCAGACAGGAGAGGGAGGGGCTATTTGAGGAGAGAGTGAGGACAGTGTTACACTGTCACCTGTTGGATGTAAAATATTACCATATAATGTTTTTACGAATACTCAAATAGAAAACAACACACAATATATTACAGTAACAATAAATACTGTATTTGTATCTAAAATGTGCAGTCTACTGTAAAATAGGCAATACTGTAAACCAAACATCTGAATGAATGAACGAATTAATGCATTTTTATTGGTTGTAACCAAAGGGTAGGGCAGAAGCTTCAGCTTATATCAAGCCCCCCCTTCTCACATTTTTAAGAGTAACAAACAAATGTCATACATACAGTGTGTTTGCATACACATGCATACACTTACCTACATAAATACCTACATACACACCTACACATACCCATAAGGGTCAATACTTATATCCAGTACATTTCCACCATAAGATGGATAATATCGTAAATAATGATGATCACCATAATGACAATAACGATGTTCATCATCATCACCATTATCAACATTTTCATAGAGTGATACTACTCAATGTCTGTACTTATCTAGTGTCATGTCTTTCTTCTGTGACCCTTCTATAGCAAATTGCAGATTGCTAATTGCACAACAGCCTTTGGAGTTTAGAAATGTGATTGGCAGTGTGTTCTGTGTGAACACCAAGAGAGGGAATTCAGGAAGAGTGTGCAAGATATAGTGAATTGTGTGCAGTGTTGTGAAAAAGGTGTGGTTTGGAATGGGAATTTGAGTCTAAAGCAGAAAATGTGCTTGGAGTTCAGCAGAATTGGTTTGGCAGTTGGTACATGAGTTTCAGGTTGTGCACATTGTGTCTGATGTTCCAATTAATGTGTTTAAACAATTGTGAAAAACTGGTTACACTTGTGTGTTGAGTTTTGACACAAAAAGTGTGTCAAAAACACACTGACAATGTGTTTTATGAAAGCTAAATGACTAGAATCCTTCATGAAATTTGTTTAAATATTTGTGTTTGCTGTTTTACAGGAAAAGTTTAATTTAATGTGGACAATGAATTTAGAATTCAGGATGTAATGCCCCTTTTCCACCAGCGGGTACGCTTCGGACACTTCGGCTTACGTAGCTGTGGCAGCTACGTAAGCATTGTGATCTCATAGCATCCCAGCACAGTGTAGCCTGCTACTAAATCCAAGGAAAAAGAAGAACGAGCACAATGAACAAAGAGCAACAATGTAGGACGTCCAAGAAGGACGGCAAAGTTTTGCGCAACATGTTCTTCAATAAACAAAGCTTTCGCCGTTGTCCAGAAATACCTCACGCTTAATGTGTTTGTTTGTTCTTATCCCCCTACCGCATGGATTCTTTCAGATTCGAAAATGAGGTGTTGTTTGAGTGTCAGAAAATGGCCTGCCCATCCGTCAGCAATTAGTGAGTGAAATACGCTTTAAGAGTACATGTTTGGACCACTGAGATTAAAGGCCGCTCCAACCTCATTCTGAACAACAAATCTCTTCCGTGATTGGTTTGGGACTAAATCTTTTCCTGTCAATCACAGCGAGGGGATGTTTTTTGGATGTTTGAAGTCTTGTTCTCATCTGCACGTTTCTTCTTTCTCTCTTTACAACTCTTGGATCTCAAAACCCAACAGCATATTTAATGCAGTAAAAAGATGACATCAACCCATGTTTATCTTGACAATACCATTGTGTGTATGGCAGGTGAAGCAACAAGATCATATTATCTTCTGGCACTGACACTAAGCATAGCAACTAATATATGAACACAAATTTACTAAAATGTGTCCAATGCGACAAAGTCCAAATGATGACTAATTTCACCCTCTCTCTACCTCTCCCTCTTTCACCAAGTTTCACTCCACAGCTGCCGTTTAGTTTAAGAGCTCTCCACTTAATGAACTCATTTTCTCATGTCTTTCTGTCGCTGTTTCCCTTAGTGCCTACAACCCCTCTTCTCTCTGGCGCCTGCTTCTTCAAACTCACATTAAAGACATGATGCAAACACTCGTCTATCTCTCGTCGCTTCGGCGAACAAGTCGATTTGCCAGAGGCCGGGCTTCTCCAGAATAATCTTTTTATAGACATGATGTAAAAACAAGGCCTCGCTACAGCGCTTGGCTTTAATGTTCTAGTACAGAATACTTGCGACTTGCAAAGTTTTAGGTTGAAAGGATTGGTGAAGAGTCATGAGCCTTGCTATTCAAGAGTGACACACACTGGTTTACACCTTTAAGACCTCCTCCCAACCCACTACATGAGGTGGTCTCCTGTACCTCTAACCACCCTGCAGAAGATCCCCTAAAGGAGCTGGTCTCTATGGGGTCATCCCTATGTTCCCCAGGTCCTATGTTCCCCGCTTTGTATGTTCCCCGCTTTTCCCAAAAAGGGTCCTATGTTCCCCGCTTTGTATGTGACTGGGGAACATTGTTCTTTTTTTCTTTTTTTTCCACCATCAGTGCTGATTGCCATCAGTTACAGGCCGTTTCACGCACTTATCCAAATAGGCCTAGATGAGCAGAGATTAGGCTGTAAATTGGCTTTTGTTTTTGTCACGTTTGGACAGTTTAAATAAACTAAACTAAATAAAAAATAAATACTAATAATAAGCACTGGGCTAAGGCGTATACCATATAGGCACAGTCCTCATCGCAGAGACCCAGGATCGAATCTGGCCTGGGTCATTTAC